>NC_073704.1:902919-1120419 GCF_023634085.1 Falco cherrug | reverse complement strand
CACCAGTGACCTGTAACAGGAGAGAAGGGCAGGCGTAAGAGACTCTGCCAACAGAGATTCCGCCAACAGCGATTCCCAGTGAGCAACTAAATGTGACCTCATTGCTTTGGAAGGCTCTTTTACCACCAAACTTTGTGTGCTATGGAATGACAATCCAGCCTCAAAGAAGAGGTGTTACTTTGATTGCTTTTTAAGGATCACATCAGACTTTCGAAAGTAAAACATCTCCAACATAATGTTATCAGATCTCCACTGAAACCAGAATCTAACATAATTACTTTTCCTCCAAACCTTGTAGCAAGGCACTCCGGGGAGTGTTTATACACATCAGTGTTGGCTGTCCTTTTCCACCAACGATGATCCTTGAGCTATGCTTATATGAAACATTATAAAAGGCACAGCAATGTTACCTAGCCTCTGTCTCTGCTGACCTTGCCACCTGTACAAAAGGCATGTCCCAGCAAACATAACAGCAAACACACACATATAAAGCTGACTGAACAGCTTATGAGAAGAAAAAAAAAAGTTATTTGTAACCCTTAACAAGCTCATCGCAACCAGATGACATACTAATTTACTGGCTGCTTTACATTGTGCAGTCCCCAAGACCAGAGTAAACAGTGCATCGCAGAAACGATGCTTGGCTATTCATTTTCTCACCAAACTATTCTAAGTTACAAATGTAGAGATTTTGGGATTTTTTTTAAACTGTAGTCCCCCAAGAAATACCAGCAATTATAAAATAAAACAAAAAGCCCCAGCACTGTTACTTCCCAATTTGTAGTAGACTCAAAGGTTTGATTTGACACCTATGTCCTGATGCCAGCTGACTACCTAAGTTTGCCCCCTCTGCCCTGATTTTCTTTATATCTTTTCAGTCACACAGGATCTTCCTCTTGGAAGCTGGGGACCCCATGAAGTCAGAACCGTTGCCACTAACATCCACTCCATATTCAAAGACACTTTCAGGTGAAGCGTTTATGTGTTACCACTACATTTATCTTACGTTAAATATCCTTCTTCCAGAGTCCTTTGTCACTTACTTATTAGAGTTTGGGAAAACTGTCACTGAAAGTCAGTGTTTAAATCTTAGAGATATCATACACTGTGGAGGCTTTGCTACTTTTCAGTTCAAGAGAGAAAGTTTCCCAATTTACACACTTTTCTGAAAGTAAAAATACTTGAGGCTTTAAAGTACTGGATTTTCCCCCACGTCCCCAGAAAACAATGAATACATGTTTCCCACCTTACACTTTTGTGCCTTCACACAGATGCATAGATCACATTCCCCCTCTGTCTGCTTAGTCACTCCATACAAAGCCGGCTTTCAACCTTCTGGAGTGATTCCTCCTTCTCCAAACATCACTGCAGTTCTCACCACCACCAAGACACAGAGAAGCAGCAGATTCACATCCATCATCTTAGACACATTCACCATAGTGCTGGATAGAGCAGTGTTCTCACCTTGTAGAGACTCGTACTAGCTACTTCTCATGCCCTAGTCCGCTACACAGCCTTCCCGTACTCTCTTTCAATATTAAATCATCACCAGCTTCTTCCATCATCTGAATAGCTGCCCCACACTTCAAGCTTTACTATTTCCAAGCTGATAACTGTTGAGTTCCTTGTGCTGGCTCTCTCTGCTTGTCATGCTAGGCCACCCTTTGCCATCTGCAGAACTCCAGCTCACACACACAGACCCTTCTCCTCCCCCCGGCACTAGTGCAAGCCATAGGAGGACTTCAGATCTATTTTCCTACAGAGAGCATTTGGGGGCTTGTCTCTTGCAATCAAAAGCCAGCCTCCTGGCAGAAAAGAGAGATCAGACAGGAGAAAGAGTATCTGTTTTAAAAATCTTGGTTTTTTCTCATCTTGCTGTAGTCCTCATCATCAATACACCTCTCAAGCTTCTCAAAACAGAGCTCTGGGCCACCTTGAAAAAAGAAGTAAGTACGCCCTTGTTTTCACACAGCTGTAACAAGCCCACAACAACCACATGCTAACAGCAGCAATGCCCAGGAGCTCTGCAGACCTGCTGGCGGACAGCAGCCCAGTTCTGCTTCTACCAGGTCTCCCGGTACTAGAAGCTACTTTATCTAAAGACCAAAGAAATTTTAAGGTTAAAACATGCAGGTTTTGTTGAGCCATTTCTTGGTTTGGAGAAGAACTGGCAAAAACAATAAAACTTACCTAGGGTCGTTTGTGGAGGAATTTAAATTAGATCTGGCCCTTAGCCAAGTTCAGCCGAGAACTACACTTCCTTGTTTGTACACGTTGGGGAGAAGAAAGCCAGCAGGGCAGGCATCGTGTAGAATCCCCCTGAACCCATGTACTCCTCATGAGCCTGAAAAGGATTCCCCCGGCAGACCATCTGTCCCTGGCAAGTTAGTGCTAGATAACTTGTAAATAAACAGAATAACACCTACACCTCCTCCGCCCAGCACACACAAGGGTTTTTCCTGCTTCGCTTGCCTGGAGCACTCAGACAAGAGAAGCAGGTCTGACTATAGCAGAGAGCAAACCAGACACCTTGTACACAACTTCTCTGGTTCATACGTGATTTCATCTCTTTGAGACTCACAGAAGAAAGGATGTAAAAAGGCAGCACAAAAACCAGCTCGCATCTGCGGCGAACGAAGAGACGGGACGTAGCTTGATGCAAGCAAGATGTGGATTTATTAGTGATTCTTTTACATTATATACGTTTCTACATTCTACATGTTAGACACTGATTGGTTAAGTCTTAAGCGTGAACTACACAGATTGGTTATCTTCTAAGATGCATCACTTAAACAATAGGTACTGATTATTCTATTTTATCTTAGCATCAATCTTTATTCTAAGATTAGGGGGTTTCTTTCTACTTGACTTTCGTGAATAACAAAGTTCCTTATCAGCACTATCCGTTCCCTTATCTTGCTGTAAGTCCCTCTTTTGTCCTTCGGGTTGGCATCTCCACTGCTATGGCTCAAGAGTCTGCTGTTAACTTGTTCCTTTGTTCCCAGGGCTTATGCCCTACAAGTCCTAACACGTCTCAGTTCATCAGGCTAACAGTGCTCAGACTCTCGTCCTTGAGGCCTTGCCCTACACGCATCTACTCCACACAGGACTCAAGCCTCTTGCTACATGCAACGAACCAATCCTATGTCCAAACCACTACCTCTATTTTTCTGCAAAAAGACTCCTTTTCACATTACACATGTGTGAAGTCATTAGCATACAGTTTCTCCTTTATAACAGTGCCACCTTCCAGGTTCCCCAACCTCATCCAGAGCACAAAAACACCCAACTTCTCTCTTTCCCAAATAACTACTGGGATCCGAAATATACAATGAATAAACAAATAAAAAATAAAATAAAAAAAAAAAAACACAAAGAAAACCAAATGAAACAGAACAAATTTCCAGATTAAGGTAAAAGGTCTAACGAAGAAAAAAGGGCACTGCTGTGCTAAACTCTGGTTTAGTAGCTGCATAAGCCCAGATTCAAATATTTTAGATCACCCATATAGCAATAGAATAATAATACCCTCACTTTGTATTTTTACACTCTCACAAGCATTTTTCACCAGAAGCTCTCAAAATCGGTGGGTCCCCTTATTTGCATTCCACAGAAACAGTCCTGTTCTTATTACCCCAGAAACTGCATACGCATGTGTGTCCTATGAAGTGCAGGACAGTTTCAGCTACAGAGTTCACAGTTTAAATAGACAGATTAGACAAAACAAGATTTGGGAATAGAAAAAAAAAAAAAGCAAAAACTCTTCCCCAAGATCAACAATGATACAAAACCAGTTCCACTCTCATACCCCACCACCCTTACTGGATCACACTGTCTTGATACATTGAACTGGAAGACTATGACTCTTTTGGGCCCATCATATTAATCTGAACAGGTCTTAAGGCCTCTTGAAATAGGTTTTTTCCCTTCTTAAGTTTAAACTTGGAAGTGGACCTTCAAAGATGGAGCCCACCGCTGGCAAGAAGGAGATATGGGTATGTTTGCCATTAAAGGACTATTTTGACTCTTTCACATTGTCTTATAGCATTAGTAGACATACAAAATTACTTGCTCCCTTAGACATCTCTAATTCTCTACTCCTTTTACTTAGATTTTGGTGTCAACAGACTTAGGGTTTAGTCAAATTCTGAAATTTCCCAGTTTTCTGGTTTCCCAGTGGGCTGCTTCAGTTCAGAGGAATAACTTGTCACAGAGGGTAAAGAGGCCAGAATCTCATTTTCTGTATCATAGCATCATGTTTAGCCACACAGTACTCATGAGATCTGAACTGAATTACATTATGCCTTGTCTCCATTTTCATAAAAGCACAGCGTGGCATCCCCCTTGATGCTGGGTGGTTATTATTTAAAGTTATACCAATGAGAAAGAATTTGGAAAGTATAATGGGAAATGATTCTTACAACTCCGCTAAAAAAAACAGAAACAAAAATTAGGATGACAAAAAGTACTTGAAAATTTAGTCAATTTGAGTAGATTATTAAAAAGGGAAAAAATTACTGGAAATACCAAGTTTCCAGCTTTTAGTTTTGAAGCAGCTTTTTCCTTTGAGATAGAACTCGGAACAAAACTAACTAGAGGAGCGAATAGACAAAATGCAAAATCCTATAACAGCAAGCATGGAAGATTTCTTGAACTGAATTATCAGAGCTTGATCTGAAGAACTGGAGTCCCAAAGTAAGTAAGTAAGTAAGTAAGTAAATAAATAAATAAATAAATAAATAAATAAATAAAACCCCAAACACAAAACACTATGAGCCTCCGAGGATAGTTAGCAGTCCACCCAGTACAACAGATTTGTGGGGTCAGGCTCACATGCTGTTGAATCACTCTCCATTGCACACTAGAAGGGATGGTTCCCCTTCCCCCCACAGGCCACAGCTGCCCTGGCTCCCCAGAGATGTGCTGGTGGCATAAAGCAGAAGTAACATTTGCCTTGAAGGAGGAGGCAGCAGGGGAATCAGCAGAGCCCATCTCAGAGGCAGGCAGTTTCTACTGTGAGAAGAAACACAGCTTTTTTCTTTGCCAGACTAGCCCCTTCCTGAAATGGTTTGAGACCTTTTTATTTGCCTTTGTGGTGAAAGGACACACCTACAGGTCTGAGAGGGAAACCTGAAAAGCTGTCAGATTGTCAGTGTGCTTGCTCGCTTGGCCCCTCGGGTCTTGCTCACAAACCCATTTGATCAAGGAGAGTACTCCATGGGTGCTGGTGGGCTTTGGACCAGGCTGAAGGCAGGTACAGCAACTTGTCTTTCTGACCAGGCACTTCAGCAGCAAGAGACAGATGTGAGTTGTAAACCAAATATCCTCTGGTAAAAGACTACAAAACCCCCTCCATTAAATCAAGACACGAACTCTTAGAAGATAACTGTGCCCCCCCTCCATCCATCTGTCCCCGCCACCCTAGGAGGGAAAATACGGGAAAAAAGGGTAAAGTAAGTTTAATTTTAGGGGATCCCAAATTAATTTTTCAGTTTGTCACACAGGCTGCCTGTCATTCCAGGCTGCCAGTGTCACCAGGCCAGTGTGAACAGACTGCCAGCGGCCATGGACAGAGAGGCAGGGAAAGAGCCACTTGCAAACCTTATTCCCCATAATCTTGCCAAAAAATGCATGGGTCTCAAAAGGAGGGTAGTCATGCAGGTTGCCAGGAACAGATCTGTCTAACAGTGTGGATGGTTCCTTTCAAGAACTGGCAGAAATTATGAAGTCCCACAAACTGTTTCAGATCTGTTGAATCAGCCTTTACCAACGTAAAAAGATGTTGTGCTGGGTAATTTTTTACCACCTCTAGTTGCATGACACAGCTACTCAGGTGGTGGGGCAGTCATTATTACCACAGGCACTTACTTCTACCATATGACACAGGAAGTGCAGTACAGACGGGTAGGATGAGCACTGGAGACTTTGTCCCACATGCTGTTATACACCTGGGGCACTAACACATGAATGCTTCAGTAGTGGGATAACACCAACTCCGGCAGAGAGAATGTGGGCAGAGATCCCACAAGTTATGCCTGAAGAAGAGCTGATTAGAGATGCCAAGTTTTGTCCATGTGTAAATTTACAGTTGGTGGCATTTCCACTGTAAGTGTCATTGTCAAGATTTTAGGATTGGATTGCAAAAAAAAAAAAAAGCATTTGACTGAAACTTGCCATTCAACTTCTCATCATCGGAGTAAAATACCATACTGTACCAAGAATGAAAAGAGAGAGAGAGAGAGAGAGAAAACAACAACATTTAGCAGGTTTTAAAATTATGCAGATATTTTTAATGGCTTTGGAGTATTCAGACACTCACTCATATGTCAGAAAACAGATTTGATTTATAGGAATGACATTTGGCAGAGCAATTAATCCATACTATGTTCTAATCATGTTTGGTATAAGGAGAGGAAAAAAAAAGTCAAACTTAGGTTTAAAGCTGACTGTGCCAGGAATTATTTTCAAAGAAGGCTCAGAAGGGTTTTTACTAAGCTCAAGGACAAAATCTGGTCTTTTATTCCCTCCCCACTCTACCACCCAACAGGAGAATGAAGACTGCATCTCATTTTCTAGTTGAAACTTAACAACTAAATCCTCTTGCCTCCACTGGACGTGTAGTGGGAGTCTGTACCTCTTTGGATGCTAAGCAGATAAACCATCCTTCCCACATTATTCCTCAGCCCCAACGAGATTTTCTAAAGGAAATCTTGAGAAGGAAACTATGGATGGTTCATCAAAAAACCTCAAGGTTTCACCAGGCAGAGCAGGGATGCTCCTTTGCATGAGTGCCCTTTGTTCTGATTTGGTTTTCCTGGAATTTAACTGTCATTAATCTCCATTTTGTCCATCTATCCTGGTTTCAGCTGGGATAAAGTTAGTGTTCTTCTCAGGAGCAGGTACAGTGGTGTGTTTTGGATTTCGAGTAAGAACAATGTTGATAGCACACTGATGTTTTCAGTTGTTGTGGGTAATGTTTATACTTAGTCAAGGACTTTCCAGCTTCTTGGGCCCTGCCAGCGAGAGGGCTGGGGGGGCACAGGAAATTGGGAGGGGGCACAGCCAGCACGGGTGACCCAAGCTAGCCAAAGGGGTATTCCATACCGTATGGTGGCACGCTGAGTATATAAACTGGGGGAAGAAGGAGGAAGGGGGGGACATTTGGCATTACGGCGTTTGTCTTCCCGAGTAACTGTTATGCGATGGAGCCCTGCTGTCCTGGGGGTGGCTGAACACCTGCCTGCCCATGGGGAGTAGCGAATGAATTCCTTGTTCTGCTTTGCTTGCATGCGCGGCTTTTGCTTTACCTATTAAACTGTCTTTATCTCAGCCCAGGAGTTTTCTCACTTTTACCCTCCCGGTTCTCTCCCCCATCCCACTGTGGGGCAGGAGTGAGCGGCTGCATGGGGCTTAGTTGCCAGCCAGGGTTAAACCACAATACCATCTCAGAAACATTTGTTGAGAAGAAATGTTCAGTTCCCCACCTGGCACTGCTTAAATCTCCACTGCCAGAGCATTCACACTTGGCTGTGGGGGCTCTCGTGCCACAGAGAGCCGTGCTGCTGCTCAGGCACCTGCAGCAGCTTCCACTACAGCAGTGGCCCAGTCTGCAGCTTCCCTCCTGGGTGCAGAGTGGGACCTTCTTGCCTGGGACCGTGTGTCCCCAGAGGGGGTTGTTCCGCTGAGGCCTAACAAGCTCACCTGGGAGGGCACAGCTGGACTGCTTACTTGCCCAGCAGCTGTCCTTGCTCCTCTAGGTATATCCATGGTTGCTGACACCTTCCTTGTGCTGTGCTGGTTGGTATGTATGAGCCTCTGTCTCTTTTATTCCCATTTGAATCCCTGATGCTGAATTCAGCAGAGAGGAAAAACAACCCTGTGTTTCTTATCCAGTGTGACAGACATGACCATTAAGATAAGCTTCTCTGACAAATCCATTATAGAATACAAAGGCAAGCACTACATGGTAGTTTTCACTTACGGACTTTGCAGAAGCTGTGTTAGCTCACACAGTAACTGCACCACGTCTAACACAGCACTAGTGCCAGTTTGCTGGGAGAAGTCTCTTAAAGCCTACTTTAGTTCAATTCTCTCAGAATTCAATCTACCAGCTGTTCCACAACATACCAATGCTAGTTCTGTACTTGAGTTTGTACCATGGACTGCTCTCCACTGGTAGTTGGGCATTCACCAACAAACTAAAAAAAATAATCTAACCCTTAGTTTGACTTTCCTGTTGTTGGAGCTTTTTTAATTATACTTTTTAAAACCAAACCTCCTCCCCTCCACCAAGTCTATTAACTCTCCTTCACACCCCATCTCCAGAAACTCCTGCTTAATTTATTCACAGATGAAAATACATTCCTCTACACTCCTTCCAGGATAGCTTTAAAAATCCAAGGTTACACTTTTAAGACAAATAAGTAATTATTTTAGCAGATTGGTTTCAACACCTGCTATGAAGATTGCAAAACCATTTACATTCTACCTATAATTCAATTTTCTCACACTCATAACTCAGAAAGTATTTGCCTCTGGGTTTAATAGCTTCCATATTCTTTTCTGTCTGAAGATGTATCATTAAATATTATTACTACTGGAGGTATGTTTGGGCAATGTCTTTCAGCCATATTTGAATTAAAGGGAGAGAAGAAAAATGCTGACCAGATGCACTATTTTTGGAAGATAAGTACAAAAAACTAGCTGGCCTGAGCTAGCTTCTGCTGAAAATTATACCTCTAAGAAAGAATAAGGCAGGAGAGGAAAATTCAATGACACTAAGGAGTGACTTTTAGGCCTGGTGTAGGAGCCACTGACTCGCAACCAAACAAAGATTCATCCCTTTGCAGGTTTGTGCCAGCTCCATCAGCTGGCTTTACTAGTTCAGCGGGCCAAAGGGTGCTTGAGGAAGTCTGCAGTGGGACTGTAGATCTTCCAGGGAAATGGGTATACCCCAGTATCCATCAAAAAAATGCAATAAAATACAACAGAAAAATATCAACATTAGGAACTAGAGGGGAAAAAACATAAATAACAGACAAAGCCTTTGATCTTGTGTCTTGCCATCCTTGCCACAAATACCACTGCAGTCTGCAATAGTTTTTCCTCCTGGTACACAGAGATCTCTGTCACAAATGCTGCTTTAGCAGCGTGAGCTGGTGGGCCAGGCGGAGCTGAATGGAGGGGTAAGAGGGGAACTTCTCCACCCTTTAAACTCAGTACAGCCCTCTGTCAAAGGAGCTCTGTGCAGGCAAAACTTCCTACCTGTGGGGACTCGCATGGGTCTTAATGGAGAGTTAATGTCTGACACACACATACGAGTTTCCTGGCTATCATACCTGAGCAGCTTGTACATTTTGCTTTGATTAATCTACCCTCAAGATTCTCCTGTGCTGCTTCATGTCAACCAGAGAGGGAAGAAGGGGTTGGGTCAGGTGTTGAGGCTTGCTCCTCAGGCCTCCCAGGCTCTGCCCCACACAAGCTGCATGGCAAGAGCACCCATGCAAGCACCCCAAGTCTGCCACCCTCAGGTCACCAGCCAGCTGGCCCAGCCTGCAGTGGGGCTGCTGTCTCCATGGTGCAGCCTGAAGGTTGTGCCCAGTCTTTCTATGGCCTTTCTGTTGGAAAAGTTCCTGCCCACGCAGGTGTTTCTCTCCAAGTGTCAAGGGCAGTCCTGCACTCGCTTTGCCCCTTTCCCAGCAGCCAGCCTTTATTTAAGTACTGACTTTGATCTCAGTGTGGTGCTGCAAGCCACTCCACTTTTGCTGTATGAAGCCAGCTGGAGGATGGGTTACCCAAGGCATGAATTCACAAATGACTTTTAGCACAAATAGTCTGACACAAACCCCCCTCAAAATAAAATCATGGAATAACAACCAAATATGGCATTTCAAGTCCCCTGCCTTTTCCAGGGGAGCATCTCAGGCTGTTACACTCCCACACAAGTTACTCAGATGAAATTGGAACAGATAAATATCCCAAACCAAGCAATATTTCATGTGAAAGTATGAGGCCTGATCCAGTGCTCAATTAAGTCAAGAGAAAGACACCTATTCACTCCCCTAGCCCATAGTAAGCTTTTACCAGAACATGGACTCCGATTTACACGTTTTCACATAAGACATGATATCTTGCCATGAAAACTTTCCATTATACCTGCCTGATTTCCTAGATTTACTACTACGCAGTGCTTTTTCCCCACACTGACAGAGACAGTCAGCATCTGAGGAGTCATTATTTCTCATACAAGTACACAAAACTGGTGTTTCAGATTTGATGTTACAACTACTCACTGTCACCTTGGTATCTGCTGCTGCCAGTTATTCCCTCCACAAACTCTTTGTCAGAGCGCTTACGTTTTTGCTGGAAGGCTTTCAAGTTCTCTTTGCGAGTTAAAACCCACATCACACACAGGCATGCACACACACCGCTTTAAATATCATAAACAAATGATACTGCACACCTTATCAAAGCATCTTAAAGAGCTCTTCTCTTTCATAGGATAATGTATGTGTATTTTTTTTGAGGCTGCCTTACACATCGTTTTTTTGTTGGGTTTGGGGTTTTTTTGTTGTATTCTGGGGGGGGCTGTTGTTTGGGGTTTTTTTAATAATAGGAAATAGGTGTTTCCTCAGTGCCTGAATTTTGAAATCTGGAGTGTGGGTTCTTCAGTAGATGTGGCAGCATGTGGGTATTCTCTCCTGTTTTTAGAACTCAAGTTGCTATAACAACCCATGGCATCTGTTCAACTCACTACCTAAGCAGCCTTTTTTTTTTTTTTTTTTTCTCTCTCTCCTTTCTTTTCTTTTGGGTCTTCTATTCTTCTGAAGTGCTTTGCTTTGATTTTTATTTAAGGACCTAGCTTATGCTCCAATGTCTATATGCAGAATGAGCTGAAAGAAGACAGAATCTGTGCTGAAAAGATCACAACTTTTTGAGAGTATCTGGCTGAGTTGGACGAGTTCAGGGCTGGGCCTTGTTCCTGCTGAAGTAAAGATTCACTGGTTCCTGCTGTGAGCCTGAAATTCACTGCCACGACTCATGAAAGCGGGGTTTTCTTTGCTGAATGACAGACAAATGATGGACACTACCAAGCAGCCACTGACAGAAAGCCAACAGATGGACAATCTGTATAACTGGCTCTATATAATTACTATATTTCCTCCTTATCAACCACTTTCTTCTCTTCTGGAGAAAATTTTGGTTTTTACCAAAATGGATTTTTTCCAGATTGTGGGTGGGGGAGAAAGAAAGCAATAAAAGAGACATACTTTTTTCATTCATGCCAGAGCAGCAGTGCCACATAGGCACTAGGGTTTGGATATCCCACCCTCCAGCCCTCCTCTGTGGGTTAGCTGCCCAGGTTTCATGCTTCACCATGATGCCCATTAAAAAAAAAAAAAAAAAAAGAGGAGCTTGTCACTGCTAGATTCCCTGGCTGCAGTGCATTGGGGAAGGTGTAGACCAACTACCAAGTCCTATGCACAGAAAAGAATGGGAACAGCTATGATACCCATGAAGCAGGCAAGACACTGGCTTCAATGGGAATATTTGTTTTAAGGATGAAATGTTTTGTTTGTGAATTTGTAAAAATACTTAGGATTTTCTATCCATATAAATCACTTTCATTAAAGACTCAGTTTTCCACAAAAAGAAAAAAAAAAAAGAAAAGATGCTTTTCACACAAGCATTTGCATTTTCTTATCAGCCCAGCTCCAAAATGCTACTCCTGTCAATCAGCAGATAGAGCACTGGGCAGATGCAGGTCTGTCCAGCCCTCATAGTAATGGCTTGTCAGAAACTGGGAAAGGAGATGCATTTCTTAGGGGCCTCAAGGCCAAGCATATTGAGTGTCTCAGAAATGATGGAGCAATGTTCACAGTAATCTGCAGAGCAACCAACTCTCCCATGCGTAGTTCTGCACACAGATAATTTGTAAATGAACTGAAGTATAGGCTTGCCCTGTCCTGACCCAAACACTCCTCTGACTGAATTCATGTTTCCAAATCAAGGCACTGCTGAGGGATGTGCTCAAAGCTATAGACAAGGAGACAAGGCTCACCTGTGGCTAGGATTTGCAAGCTTTTGGCTGCCACGTGAGCTTTGCAGGTAGGTGGCACTGGGAAGCCAAGCTCCTTGTCTCATGCAGCTGCCCGCCCCTGCCTGCAAGGAAGCTCTCCAGGAAAGACAGCTCATACAGCTTGTGAGAGGCCTGGAGTGATGTATCATGTGTCTTCAGCCTTGGCCGCTCCTAGCTCCTTGTACACCAGATACTGAAGGCAAGAGCTCACAGGGACTGGTAGGCTCAGCAGCAAGCAGGGCTGAGCCACACAGGCAGGACACAGTGGCTCTCAGATCAGTAGGAGCCATCCCCAGGGACTGGGAGCACAGAAAGCCTCCAGAAAGGTTTGTCCTCCCACAGCCTCTCCTTTCTCCTGTGCCACTGCTAGGCCTAATCTAAATCTTCACTTGCACCTAGATAGAAAGCAATATCCGTGGCTATTAAGGAGAGCCAGACACAGGCAAGGTGTCTGTCACCTCACATAAAGACTTTCAGGGCTAACCATGAGTAATCCAGTGCCATGAAAGCTCCCATGAGGGACAAGCAACCTGGTTTCCCATTTGTCTCAGGAAGAATGAGGTAATTTTCTCTGAAATCACACCTTTCTCCTTCAAAGCTTCTGTGTATATTTGGTAACTTTTACATATGTCATTTCTGTACGACAGCCACAGCTCCCACCTGGAGTTTTGCAACATTGTCCACATGTTACCTTTCCTGCAGGATATAAATGTGTTACTGGTACTATTTTTGCACTACAGAGAGAAAATGAGAGGGAAAAGAAGCAGAAGGACTGCAGTTGCATGCCAACTGCCAAACTGGGGCTCACCTTGCGCTGCAGGAAAGAGAATGAAGAAGAACCTTTCCCCTTTGCCTTGCAAATGCACAGGGACAGTGTCTCTCTCTCCAGGCACAGGGCACCATTCTGAGCTGCCAGCAATCTTGTTGCTGGTCAGGCTTCTAAGGAGATATGTCTGAACTGCATCACTGGCCTCTGAGTCGCAGCAGCCAAAAATGCAGTGACAGTCAGGCTGTGCTGAGGGATGTGGTGGAGCCCAAAGCAGGGCGGGAGAAACCGGGACCAGGCCACCTTACCATCAAAGGAATAGTCACATTCAGCCTCTTCACTTATGCTGCTGTGGTCCCCCTGTGCTCTGCTATGAGAGAGAGAGAGATAGACTGCTTTGCCCCTATTTCCTTGGGAGAAATTGAGTTATTTTTATTTTCTCCTCAAACACTTTCAGATGAGAGCTGTCAACACAGCTGCCCCTCAGATGTCCTCCACTTCCCAAAGCCAAGAGCCCTGCAAGAGCAGGCTTCTCTGTGGACCTCGGCCATCCCAGGGAGAGGTGCCCTGCAAGGCTAAGGGCACTGCCAAGATGGGAGCGTGAAAACCAGTGTGGGACAGGCAGAGTGGACTAAGAGTGGACCTTCATTCAACAGCCTTGGCACTAACAGTGCCCCCCGTTTCTTTCCTGCAGTCTGAAGGCAAAAACCCATGTGGGCATTCTCACTGTGATTCCAGCAAGATATGTGTAGAAGTGGTTGGAAAGAAATGGAGAAGCACAGATGCAATTGTACCTATTGTAGAGATCATGTAACCCAAAGTAGAAGTAGGAAGGGTGACCCTGGGGAAGATTACGGTGTTTGGGCAGGAGCCACATTTAAGAAGCTATTGAGATTGCCACCTCCAGATCAAGAGCGAAAGAGTGACTGTAGATTGATGTATCCTGCAAATAATTCCTTGTGACAAGAAGTATCAGTGCAGCACATGAATCCTCACCTTTGCAGACAGTCATGCACAAGAACTCCTGAGCAGAACAACAAAACCATGCTAAGAACTGAAACCATTTCCAACATGCGTATATTTGATTCTGCTCCACGGGATGATGATTCCCTTTTAATGTCCTTCAGTCTTATCTTGGGTTATGGTAAATCAGCATAAGTTAGCCTTGCTGTGCTAATTTACATCAGCTGAGGACCTGGTGTTCAGTATAAAGAAAGTGTGATGAACCATTATGATGTTCCCAAAGACTGGTTATTGGAAAGGCAGGAATCACAAGATTAGTCTAGTGGAAAACACAGACACACAATTTTTTTCCTGCATACTTATTTGACTTGTACTCTGAGAAATGTTAGTGTGACCAAAAGGTAACAGCTGAATATTTTAAGTGGATAAATTTATTTCTATTCTACTTCACCAAGAGCTTTTCTTCCTGATTTGGACAGGAAAGAGGCCATGTAGGCATCTGTTCATTCATCAACTTTCTCTAAATCCCAGGATTAATGGACTACTACTACTACGAAGCCTGAGCAGGAGATAACTTAACTGGAGTCAGACTTTATTGTAACGATGCCCTGATGACAGTAACATGATCTGACCCAGAGCCTTCATTCCTGGGTGTAGGTTATAAACAAATGAAAGGTTTCTTTCACTGTAGACATGGCAGTTTTGATCATAAATGACTAAAGTTCCTTATGAGAAGTTCTGTAAACAATGTTTTGAAATCCATCTTTTTAAGCTTTATTTCCAACTTCAATACTAGATTTTCATCCCTATTCTACCAGAGTTTGAATCAAGACAAGTCTACCAATCTTCTGGTCATGTGTCTGCATTGATACATAGAAATCATAGATCTAAAATGACAGTTCTCCAACTTCCACTACGCTGAACTAAAATCCTGATCAGTATGGTTGTTCTTCAAATTAGGACCCAGAACTGAGGCTCAAATCCACTGGGTGCCTTGGGAGGTCACACTGGCTGCAGGGGAAGGTGTTCCACCCTGACAATCAGGCAAAATTAAAAATCCCCCTGAACATTTTGAGTGTTTGGTACTTTGGTACCATTTTGAGCTCTTTGCAGTAGGGTTCAGTGGCATTAAAATCTGAACTCTTCTGTATGGGTGATCAGCATTGACAGCTTATTAAGTAATTCTTCTGCAACCCAGCAAGGTGAAGGTAAGAGATTGCCTGTGTTCCTTGGGCAGGTTGGGACCAAATGCAGATGAAGAGATGTTTAAAACTGTTTTCATTAGGCAGCATTTCCAGCTGTACCACTAACACTGTTCAAAATGGAAAGCAATTCTCTCCCTGGCACCATTTCAGAAGATTTAAAATGCATCATACTAATTACTGCTTGACAAATAATCCTGGAATGCTAGCTGGGAAGTTTGCAGCACAGACAACAGATATATTATCATCACACTGGTATATTGAACTTTTTATGATGTCTAGTATCTCTAGGTTATAAATGAGTGAAAGCATCCTTTGCCGCTGGCAGAGTACAGCCCTCTAGCACACAAACTGAAGGTTCAGACGTTAGTGTGACACAGCTATAAACCCAAGGTCATTTTGTGGTAAAACAGTTCAGAAGAGTTGCCAAATCTGTCTTCGGACTACTCTTGATCATTTTGGATGGCAGTTTCATTCAGTCATTCATTCAATATTAATTTTATCCAGAAATGCAATAGAATCCCTCCACAGTAAATTAACTCTTTGCAGTTCTGTTTTTGTTAAGTGACTGCCTAATGTCCTGAGGATCAGTTTCCTTTATCAAGGCCACACATCGATCTGTATCTGTTTCTAGCAGCAGAGCTCAATTCAAAATTCTTCAGAGGTCTGAGTAATTCATTCTTTTCCCCCTCTCCAGGTTCCTGGCAGCGACTGACTGGGATCTTCACATTCCAAAGTACCAACAAGAACTTTGTCCTCATACACACAGCCCCTCTGCGGCAGTTCAGGGGATGCAGAGACTTCACTGGGCTGTGGATATGCCTGCTTTGGGTGTTGTTTGAGAAAGCTTCCATGCCGACTTTTCTAAGCATTACCTGTCACTCATGAGGTGCACTCAACATGCAAAGCTGATTTGAAGCCAAAGGCTAAGTAAGTTCAAGTGAACAAGTGTGATTCGCATGTCAAGAGATCAAAAGAAATTTCAAGTGGGAAAAGCAGCCATAGGAAAGGTAAGAAAGTAAAGTCAAATTAAAGTCCCCCATGCCCCTGCAACGCCTATACAATCATGAACTGAATAATGTAACTGAAAATTTTGCTAGCTACCATCTAAACACCTCTGGCAGTAACTGCTTATCACCCAGGCTAGAAATGTGAACTGATTTCATGGTATTTGATGAATTTAAGCTACCACCCCCCCCCCCCCCCTTTTTTTTTTTTCCTTCTAAGAAATAGCTATTTGACATAAACATCTTTGTTTGGCATATCACTAGATCTGCTGCTAATTATAATGCTGAACCCAGATGCTGGTGGAGGAAATTAATCTACGCCCTGCGTAGTTTGTTGGGCTTGTTTTAGTAGGTTTGCCAAATATTTAGTGAAACCCTCACATGACTTTTATTATCTGGAGATAGATATTAAAGGGCCAAATACTGTTCTGATTTTCATTGGTGTAAACCTGACAGTTCCATGGAAGGAAATAAATGTTAGTCTAGATTTACAGTACTGTAAATCCTCAACAGTATATCTAGGAAGCTAAACCACAAATGCGCCATCATCTAAACCTGGGCTCTTCTCTTAGCTGAAAAGCAGTTTTGATCCTGAGCAAAATGCCAGTATGCAATGTATATTTTGCTACATTGGCATACAAAAATCACTTTTATTTTGCAAGTTGGTCTTACAGAACACACCTGTGGAATAACTGGCATCAAATTACTCCATTCAGAAAAGCAAAAATGTTTCATTATAGAACAGCCAAACCTATGAGCTGCTCCAGGGGCCAAAGACCCTCATTTGCCTGCTTGGCTCACCCAAGTTTCCCACAACACCCCGTAACACATCACCAGTGGAGGAAGGCTACTGGTGGCGGAAGCTGCGTGGGTAGGGCAACCCCACGGTGAGCACTAGCTGCGTGGGTAGGGCAACCCCACGGTGAGCACTGGCCTTGGACATACAGACTGTGGATCGGCAGTCCCAGGAGGCACCAAGCACTCACTTGGGCCCAAGGGAAGCTCACACTCCCCCAAAGGAAAACATTTCAGTTCTACTAAGAAAAATGATCCAACCAAAGAAAATGCACATTTCAGCTCAGAAAGATTAACTGTTTCTCTGTAGAAGACCTTGGGTTTTGCTAATCTCCCCCTTCCCCACCCATTTTTACAACATAATATTTCCCCGTTGCAAAACTGTGGGGTAGGAACCATCAAAATAACTGCTCCCGCACAGCAAAAAAAAAAAAAAAAAAAAAAAAGGTAAGCTTTCGGCTCTAAGCTTTAAGCTAACTAAAAAACAATCAAACAAAAACATCCCAGCCATCTTTAAACCAAAAATTCCTAAGTCAGCATTCCCCAAACAGAAGCAAATCTATGTTGTGAAAAGTGTATTTTCCATGAGAAACAAAACTGACAGAAAATTTCCCACCCTGCTCACAGACAAAACTGAGTAAGCCAGAAAAGCATCCCTGTATGCCAGCTGACATTTAAGGCAGTAGTATCATTTAAGCAATACAGACCTAAAGACAGGAAATTTCCTAGGGAAAAAAAATAAAAACCCTGCTAAGAGATGATAACCTCTGGTGCAATGAATGGCTATTAACCCAAGCTGGTCATCATTTGCAGGAAATGCCATATCCCTCAACTGGAGTGATGATTTTAGAAAGAAAACAGTTATTTTGAAAGTAAAACTGTAATTTAATCAGATGATGTGGTTTCATTTATGGCATTTACAGTATAAATTAATTGTAGTTACCCTGTTGGAAAGCCATTTATTCAAAGAAGCACCAGGTCCTATGATTATGAGTGTGAAGCAGGCTGCTGCTATCAGAAGGGGCATCAAGACCCCTGTCAGTAAGACATGATTTCCTGTTTTGTGGAACAGGCTGCACAGCCCATCTCACAAGTTAAGAGATCCTCAGGGATCCATGTAGATCAAAGTAATTTACAGGAGCCTGAGGCTAGCTGTACAAACTGAGCAAAGTCCAGTTCTCAGCCTGACAGTAATTGAGTGGGACAGATTTTAGGGAAAACAAGTTCCTGCTCTGTGCAGTACTTGGAAGGCCTCCACAAGTTTGTTCCTACACAGGTACAGTAAGCAGCAGCAGAGCAAGTTCTCTGTTAGGTGGATCCTCTTTTATCACAGATTTGAAGACACTGACACCAAGTAACATTTATTGTCTCTCTTCAGAAAGTTTATTGTCTCTCTTACATCCTTTTGCTTTGATATTCTCTGTGGAGCTGTTTGCTACGAGAGTTTGCTCTGTATTTTGCTCAGACTGCACAGGTTTAATTTTCAAGTGTCTTTTCCAAGCCAGGAGGACTAGAAGTAATTTGGTACATTAGCAGGCAGTTTAAGTATCTTTCCATGCAGCAGCAAGTGCTTATCCTTTTTGAAAGATGTGTCTGGAGCAGCAGAGGGTACATTCACCTTTGATGTGGGTTTGGAGAGCTCCAGTGCTTTGTGTACTCCTTTGGGCTAAAGCAAACACAATATAATTTGCCTTTCTGCAGCATGGTTCCAACTCAAGCTAGAATGTGACAAAGCAAAACAATGCTACTAAAGCAAGTGTGAAGGAAATCCGAATATTCATGATTTGCATAGCAGTATCTTCTACACTCTTTTGGACGCTAGAGTAAAAATGGGACCTTAGACTTGCATTATTCTGCTAGAAGCCCAGCTACACATCATGGCTCCCCAGTCAGCACTACCCAGAAACCAGAGTTCAATCTTGCTTTCCAGAGGAAGGCCTTCAACTAACACCTCATGCTGCTGCTACTCTCAAGATAAACCTTTCTTCCCACCCAGGGATCTGGTGGACAGAGGTTTTGACCAGAAAACATCTGAGTACAGTGGTAAGAGCACAGAAGCCCCAGGCTGTTCTAACATTCACCCCATACTTTCACAAATGGTGTCAGGGTATAGAGGATGCAGTTCATAACCAGTCCAATTACCAGTCTAAAAGGAAAGAAAGAGCTGGAAACAGCACAACCTCTCCCTTCTAAACCACAACAGGGTTTCCAGAATCACAGAAATCACAGCAGAAATGTGGTTGCCATACATTTAAGAAATTGACTTCAGGTGGGCAACCTGCTCTGACAGATTTTGCATTAACACGCCAAACTACTTGCTAACACTTCACATCAAAAAGCAGGTGCACGCATACATGCCTAAGCAAAAAACCAGGATTCCAAGCCCTGATCCAGTTGGAGCTTGATCCAAGGAAGCATGGGACACTGCCAGGGTTCGAACATGAGGCTTGGCTCCAGAAAGGATGGGAACCACTAGACGACACAGTTCTTTGGCACAGGTGGAGCCCAACCCCAGAGATCTGGAAGACAACCAAGTACAGACAAGCCACTACAGCCGGCATTTAACACAGCTTCACACAAGCGTCCTCCTGTAACCTTCTAGCTTTACAATTTGCACAGTGAAATGGCAGTAGCAAACTGAAATATGAAGAAGAGTAATACTTTCAGAAATCAGTGTGATATGCAGACCTGTAAAATAATTCTTCATACAGGTAAATATTGTCCAATTATTCTTGTGGTACACTTTTGATTGTCATTCAGTCTGCAATGAATGCTGTACTAAGCTAATAGAATTGAAATGTTAACTAAGATTATTGATAGTGCCCTGTATCTAGTCCATTATAATCTCTGCCTAAAGATTGTAGACTTCATAATACTTAGCAATAAAATATTTTTGTCCATAAAGAGGGAAGATAACGACTGCATGTATACTTTGCTTAAAGGTACTCAAAATACTTTAAATGTCTAAATATACAATGCTTGTTCCAACTAATATGGCATTATTGTTTCATAAGGCATTCCTTGCACTGTCCTTTTAGTTAAAAATTCTGTGTTTTCAAGGACAACTTAATACAGAGTCATTTAAATTGCTGGCATTTATATCTCTAATAAACTGTAACCTGATAATCAGGGACTATAAAGGATTATTTTTCCTCTTACATTATCACAGAGCAGCTGTAAAAGTACAAAATCCACAGAACTGTGTGTACCTAGTCCTAATGACAAACACAAGGCTTCATCCTTCTGGCCTCAGCATAACACAGTACACTGGGCCCCTGAATGAAAAGTCTAAAATGGTCGTTCCCCTCAAATATTTACTCATACTTCTTCCTTTCTCAAACCAGATACCAAGCTCCTGCTGCCTCTTCACTTTCAAGAGTATTTGGCTCTTTCCTTTAACTCTTCTGGTGCTCTGTGTGAGCAAAAATGCCCAGCGCAGATTGCACCCGCTGTCATATTTACACCAGGAAGGGACTGGGAGAAGAGCTACCACTTCTGTTTTACAAGACTGCTTTGGGCGTTGGCATGTACGTACAGAAAAGTGGCTGTTTTACTTCCGCCTCAAGACACTTTTTATTGACTTAGTATGCCTTCATTTTACCGAGGGTGGACAGAAACACCCTGTTTAGATTCACTTGTATACAGAAATCCAGCAGCAGCAGGGGAACTACAGTTCTCTGTGCTAATACTATGAGAACACAAGGATGGCCTCACTGAGTTTACCCTGTGCCCCAGCCAGACCAGGGATCCTTCTGCAAACATTAATTTAAATACCATAAGTTCTGGATCAGGCAGATGAATTCTACTTGCACAATTTGCTTTGTCCACCTCTTTTCCACTTGCCAAGTGCCAGCCATCAACACAATTTTCCCCACACCTCTATAAGCTGCTCCTTCCTCTCCCTTTCTTGGATGCCCTTTTCCCCTTCCCTTTCTGTTGGCTAAACTCAAGGTACAGGACGAATTTATGAGAAGAGGAAAATATTGGGAGGTAAATACATTGTGGGCCAAAATGAAGTCCGGACAGGTTTGAAAGCAAGCAAGGCATGTCCTCACCTTGAGCCAGGCGTATGTTTCTACTAATATGGAGGAAACAGTGTTGCTGGCAGGGCATCTGTGGTAAGCACAAGCTGTCCCATATGTTGCCTCT
This sequence comes from Falco cherrug, assembly GCF_023634085.1. NCBI lineage: Eukaryota > Metazoa > Chordata > Aves > Falconiformes > Falconidae > Falco > Falco cherrug. Next base: position 1,099,458 of record NC_073704.1, on the reverse strand, counting down.
CTAGAGATGGAGACAGCCTCACTCTGCTACCAGATATTCCTGGCCTTTCTCTTTTTTAAAGGGCAGGGGAAAAGAGAGGCTCATGTACAAACAGTATAAATAAATCCAAACAGAGACATAATTAGGCTGTCTTTGCAACAATACAAAGAACAGCAAAAACACAAGTCCTTAGTAATAATGACATTTTTGGTCTTGAATAGATTATAAGTTCTATGGAACTGGAAGTCAACATTTTCCTTCCATTCACTAGCTCACATTTCTCTTACAATGGAGCCCCTTTTAATAGCTAATCACAGTTGACACGTCCAAGGGAGGGAACAAGCACACTGGCCTACAAGTCCTCAGTTCTGTGAGGTCACAGCTGCATGGAAGATTTCAGGGAGAGGTTGGACCCAGTCAATGCACATCGGGGAAATCAGGGACAGCTGCAGTCCCAGGTACCTTTGATGCAAAACACTCTCCAGAATCAAGGGCTCTGGGATCCGCAGCCACCTATGAAGCCAATAGCTAAAGCCTCTTTCATTGCAGTTTTTGTCACCAATGGTTTTATTGTTTCTCCACACCAATTCCAATGATCATCAGTTCTGTTTCTTCTTTGTATCATTTGATGCCGATGTATCTGTACGCAGTTGTGATTTTCTCTGGCACCCAGAAAGGTATGCCAAGCTCAGCTACGTGCAGTCATTTATACTAGAGCAAAGCAGATGGAAATCGCTTCAGGATCAAGATGGCATTTGCTACCTGCTTTCCCCCGCTGCGGGCAACCACCCCCCTTCAGCCAGATGCAGTGCAATGGTGATTCCAGCCTCAGGTCTTTACAGGCTGCAGCTCTGCTCTGTCCTGTTCCCTTGCCAATGGGACTGTCTATAAAGTTTTCAGCAAGACACATTTATTGAAACTCTGAGGGAACGAAGGATTCATTAAATGCCCTATCAGATGTAAAATACATTTTGCATGGTCCTGCAAAGGAAATTTCTGCAATAAGGTTAAAAAAAGTCACTGCCAAATATTTCAGGGGAATAATGTTTATAGATTGAGACTGATCCCCTTCTCCCTGTTGGAGCTGCAGCTATACAGCATCAGTGTAAGCCAAAGCAGAATTGGGCTCTGGCTAATTTAAAGTACTGCATTGCTGAACCACTAACTAGGTGTGGCAAGTGGGTGGAAAAGCTATTAGTAGCAAACAAATAATTTTGGCTACCTGGGAGTTAGGAACTCAGGAAAAAAAGAAAAATGGAGAAAAGGCATGAAGCACAACCAATCATATTAAACGGGTCAGCATTTAGGAATGGAAAAGGTTGTCATATCCTTTTAATTATAAGGGTAAATTTAAGAATGAGAGGCACAATTACAGCTGAAAAAACACCTCACTTAAAGACCAAGTGAGTAATTACAGGTCCTGCATCCTTCCAAAAGAAACATTTCTAAGGTGGGATATATACATAAAACACCACCAGAAACTTAGTAACAAATTTTTTAAAACTTCTGACCCATAGAGCATTCTCTTCCTAAGAACTTACTCTAGGTGTGAAAAGTCACTTTGTACACATATTATGATTTTACAAAGGCTGTGTGTTGGAGCAGAAGTGTTCTCCAGTGAAGTGAAAAAGCAAGACCAGTCCATAGAGCTCCCCAGCTACAGGTGCCCTGTCCCCAGCCACAGCATCTCTCCACAGGCCTTCTGAGACTGACTGAGCAACATGGCACAATGTAACATCCTCCACTAATATCAGGCCCGTTATTTAGCATTCACCTTTCCAAGTTCTAGATTCCATTTCTGCTCATGCTGACATAAATAGAACACTAATGAAAAGCTCCCTTCTCCGCAACTTAACTCCCTCATTTCCTGGGCTACCCCGGCAGACATAATGTACCGGGTAACATGGGAGTCACAAGCCCTTCTACTAGGCACCGCAGCTTTAGGTCTTCAATGATGTTCTAAACAGTTTCTTTTGATCCTCAGAATTTTGTAATTTTAAAATCTGGCCTCAAGGGGGAGATGCCAGAGTTAAGGATCTTCATTGATCTGCTTATGCACATTGTAATAGTCTTAAAATTCCAGTAGTCTGAAATTGCATTGCCAAGATAATCCTTCTCCTACGATTTCCCTTAACCTTTGGGTTGTGCTTTCAGTGACAACTCACAGTGACCTTCTGCCAGCTGGAAGCTGACTACTGCTTCTGAAATACAAATCCATATTCAATGAGTTTGCCCCAGTCAATTCCATAAGCCAAATCTGAAAACCCGCCGTTGTCAATGGGAGGCCAGAACTGATCCCACTGACTGGATCAGATCTTTGCATAGAACACACACTGATTATAGAAATGCCAAATGCTTTGCAGGATTGTATCCTTTGTTTCCATTCATTTGCAGTGCATCTTTCCAGGCACAGCTAAAGTAGTAATCTCCTGCTTAATTCTCCAGTTGAGATAAAAATATAGCTATTTGGTATCCTGCTCTCAGGAGCATGGACATCAACCCAAACCTGTCTCAGCTAAATTGACCTAAACTTGCTGGTGCTTCTTGCATCTGGCTCCCCATGGCACATTTGGCTTTCTCATAAGGATAAGCCTGGTGCCATGCATTTCATGTCAGGTATCCCACAGGGCAACGTATTTACAGTGTTTTTACATAACAGAAAATATTTGCAGCATTCATTTCATCAGGTTGTTCACATACTCCGCATCTCTAATGAGAGATCATGCCCCACCAGGCTGCTTTGAGAAGCCTGAGATAATATGGAAGAGCCTTGTCTCAAGCAGAGGTCAAAAACCTACAAATTGTTTTCAGATAACGTGTCCCACTTCAGTGAATTTAGGTCAGCAATACATTGAGAATATTACTGCACATAATTTTTGTTACTGAATGTAAGAAGGAGTACAGATGCATGTAGTTTCTGGGCATGCAGGAAGGCAGATGTGCAGGTGATGAAGCAAAGTGAATCACTGGATGACAAAGCCTTGCATATATTCAGGAGCTCTGGTTCAAGTACAATGTCCCTGCATCACAAGAACACATTCAGGACAGAAGATGGACGCCAGTGGCTCAGTCAGCAGCCTGTTTCAGAACTTGTGGCATTTAGGTGGTGGAGTTCAGGGATAGAATATTCCGACAGTTGAGGCTGAGTTTGGTCCAAGTCTGATCTCATCCTTTATCAGAAGCTGGACTTTATATTCTGTCCATTTACTATAGCAAAGATGTTCTTCTTTCCTTCAAATTACAGCCACATGGAAAGATCAGCTGTCAAATGTCCTTTCCAAAGGAAGAGAGTTCTTCTCAAGCATCTTAAAGTTATGGGAAAATGTATTGCCTCTTGCACATCTATCTAAAGTTCCTTTCCCTTAAATGCAAATCTGTGCTGTAAACACAACTCATATTCTTACACAGCTTTTCCCAGGTATCCATTAGCAAATACTTGAAGCGTTTGTGTATTTGTGCTCTAAACCCAGTCTGACTTGCCTAGGTTTATCATCATATAAAAAGCTGAACACTGTACCTAGCTCTAGCATAACACACGAATTTGTTGGGGAGGAGATTGGCAGGTAAAACAGAGGGTTAATACTCTTGTGCTTTTCCAGCAGCCCCCTGCAAAACAGGCAGGCTTTCTCTAAACAAAACCAAAGGGAAGCAGTCCATGCTGCTGGCAGCAGCACACACTGCTGGAGCTGCCCTCCCATTCCCCTGCACACAGCTATAGTTGGGAGCCACACCGCAGCAGGGTAAGGCCCGTGGTGGTGAGAAGGTGGCCTCTGCCCAGCAGGTCCCATGCTGCTCCCAGCCCACGTATACAGGCACTCTCTCTGCATCCGTGGCACACTCCTGTGTGTGCTGCATCTCTTGGCATGCAATGCACATAGTGAGGACTGATAAAGCAGCCAAGCAAAGGGAAGCCTCTGTAGGATACCATTTGTCCATTCAAGTTCTCCACAGATATTGATGGGACAGATGGAATAAGTGATTGGGCTCTAAGTGATGCAGCTTCTACTGGCTCAAACTGGAGCTTGAAGATAACATATACTGAAATAAACTCTCTAACTCTAAAGGAGATTTACAAACCAACAGATAATTTGGTTGAACAAAGACAAGTTACCAGACTTTTGCAAAGCCCTAAGCTCACCTAAAGGCACAAAGAACTCAAGAAAGTATCAAAAAAGTTACATAGGGAAAGAGAGAGAGTAAAATAAATTCCCCTAATGTACCACAAATATCAACCACCACACACTACCTACAAACCATATGTTTTTCCCATCTGTTCTGTTATCTTCAACTAAATTTATAGTATTTGGGCTATCGGAAGAATTGTCAAGCCTGAGCTGGGCAGGATTATAAAACCTAGGTGTTATTACACTTTAAAAGACATTTTCCCCTCCCCCTATGACACCAGGCACAAGATTATATGTTTCACTGGCTGCCTCCTGGCTCTGGTACTATAGGAGATGCTATGCTTGTTCTCATCTACAGTAAGTGTCAAGGCATCCCCAGCCCCCCAGCAAAAGAGTAGTTCCCCTGCCTTTCTTTTTCTTCTCTCTCTTTCCCACCCCTCCCTCTAGGTAGGTCAAAGAGAGGGATGCAGAGGCCAAGGTTGCAGGGCAGCTTCCTGCAGTGCTGTGAACCAGCAAAGCCCACAAGTCAGCCAGGGAGCGACTACTTCTGTCCCCATGAGGGCGAGGTCTCCAGGCTAGGTGTCCAGAAACACCACTTGAATTCTCCAGTCGCTGAGCCAGAGTTTCGAATTTGAACCATCAGGGGTTCTGGGTCAGTGCTGTGTTCATGCAACTGTAGCACAAGCAAAGGACCAGAGCAGGAGAGCAATGGTTTGCTTTGAAACATATGGGAAGTGGAGGTGTCCTTGGGAAGGAAACAATGAGGACCCGTAAGTTATCACCAGCATCACGAAATTAAAAAGGCACCTTCCCTTCCTCACTGTCCAGCTGCATCGTAAGCCAGAGAGCACCACGGGCTGCTTTTACCATAGCACAGAGCCTCCTTCCACAGACTGTGTGCTGTCACTGCCACCACCTCTGAGAAAGCCAAAAGCTTTTAAGTTGGTCTAAGAAAAAACACTTTTAAGCACAGCCTGGGTGGCTCACAGTCTACCCCTTCACTGCTAATCCTATAGCCAGTCTTTTAAGAAGAGCTCAGCATGCTGGATATTTAAGCTCCTTAAAAATATAGCCCTAGTCTTGGGTGCCACATTTCTAAGAGGTGTTCTCCATTGTGTGTTTCTATCCATGGCATGTCAGCACTCTCCTGCAGGTGCAGCAACAGTGCTTTTTAAAAGCATGCACACACAGAGGAAAACCACTTGGAAAAGCCAACCCCGACTGTCAAGTCAAATAACAGCCCTTCACGCTGAACCCTACCCCCTTCATGCACAAGACTCTCCAGTTTGTGCATTGCTTGCAGTAGCTGTCTACCTCTCAGCACCTCCATCCAGAAAGCAACATGACTCACACAGCTCCAAAAGCCTCCTAGGAAGCCCACAAATAAGTACAGCAGGGAAGATTCCAGTCTGGATTTTCACTTGCAAAGGATTACGGTAAACGTAACGATTTTCCGCACAGAAGGTCTTTAAAGAGTGTGTAGAATTCCAATAGGTGTCTCATTAATGCCAAGTCGCGGAGCAAATGGTGCCACACTCCTGCTGTCTGGTTCACCTGCCCATTGCCAAGTGGTTCTCTCCAGTGTTGCCTCAACCTGCCGACTGCCAGGTGATGGTCTCCTGCTGCCCCCCCACCTGCTGCGGAACCTGCACTGCTCCAGGACATTCTCTTGTTTGTTTAAAGAGTTGATTTCTGAAATGTGCTAAAGCTCAGCATAGATCCCTGGGAGAGTCCAGCTCCCCCTTTGCCCTTAAACAGCGTGTACAGAGGACGTGCTGGCACAGCACCATCTCCCTTCTGGTTTCCAGGGTAGATGGCAGATTGCGATGCAATTTTCCTCTCAGTCCCACTGTATTCATGACTTTCACCTGTCGTAATCAGCAGTCATTTCCAAGCCTGCCACTGTCACAGAAGAGGCAGATGAGTTCAGAAAAGCGTGAGAAGTGCTGTTTCATTCTTAAAAACGTTGCTGCACAAAACAGGATTGTAGGTGTCAATTCAGACTGCGAAAAAAAATAATATTTTTTAAAAAATATTTTTTTCAGTGCAGATTTTTTCAGACTTGCATCAGGGACTCCCATGTATAGGGAAGTAGGAGCAGGCTACAAAGTCAGTCCCCTCCCTTTTCTTCTCATAACATTCAAGCAAGCCTAGGCCAGGTGGAGACCTGGCCAAACATCCTAGAGCACCCTGGAAAGCAGTAATTAGGACAGGCAGGCAATGTGGGTGCAAATCTCACTTCCAGGCAGAAACGTCCCTGGATTTTACTACAAATAGAGCTGTGTAAACAATGGAGTTTGGGATTCACTGGCTGAGCAGAAATACTAAAAAACCCCTGAATTTTACCATAAACAGAAGGACTCTCAAGAAGATCTGCTCTTGATGAAGAAATATTTATCATTTTTAACCCTTTCAGAAAAATCACCTGGGTTTAAAAAAAAAAAAGAGATAAACCATTCTTTCAAAATATTGTCCTACCTTTTTTCTAGACAGAAAAACAATACATCAATTCATAAATTTAAGGTTTTTAAGCTTGAAACATCACTGCATAAATAGTGTGCAACTCTACATTACAAATGCCCCAAACTCAAATGCTTTCAGAAGTGAAAAGCAGGGGTTTTTTTTAACACAGGTATAGCTATATGGATATAATGAAAAATATTTTAACCCTTATAGCCAAAGCTATTCATTAAATTTGATTCAAAGTAATGACTGGCTTTGATTGCTCCAAAATTGTAACAGGGGCAAATGAAACTGATTAGGTAAAAATAATTAATCCAGTTTTTAAGCAAGTTGTCTGTCTCTCAATAGCTTTATATTCAATACTCCATTCAATGCTACGTAACAAACATTAAGTTTACAAAAACTGTTCTGTTCTTCAGATCTTCCTAAAATCTTGTTAGCAGGGTTGAGGTTTTTTTCCTCCTAGACATATCCCCTGTAAAAACTCTAAATACAAGTCCATCCTTTGTAATGTCTGTGTAGGGCTGATGAAAGGCAGTCACAGAGCCAACAGAAGAGATTCCCAAGAAAGGAAGAACTCTGCTCATCTTGATCCAAGGAAGAGCGCAGGGGGCTACCAAACACATCTTTGCTTTTGTAAGGCAAAAAAATCTGATCTGGAACTGACAGATGTGAACCTCAGAGGCCTACAATGCCATTTGGAGAGAATCACTTTTAGAGTAGAGCAGGCCAGGGAAGCCACCCATGTTTGGGGGAAAACGAAATTTTTATTCCAAAGTTAATCCAGGATTTCAGAAGTTCTTTTGCATATAAGACTTGAAAGAGATCATTGTGTAGGATAAGCAAAGATAAAACCTTGCACAAGGACAAAAAAGCAGGCTTGCCACGCCAGGACTTAGAAGCAGATCTGCTGCTGCATTCATTCACCTACATGTTCAGGAGTGCACATACATACACATGCGAAGTACACATGCGATGTACACATGCAGGCAAGTTCACTCACTCACTCTCTTCCTCTGAAATCTGCTTGACCTCACAATTACTGCCCCTAAGTAAGGCAACGTGCTGCTGATATTGCAAGGCAGGACAGTTGCTCTGTGATCAACCAGCCAGGCAGAACAAACACCACCACTGGGGATGCACAGTTTTGCCTTTTCCCACATTGAATGGGACATTAACTTCAAAGTCTATGATCCCTTAAATCTTTAACAATAATTAATAGAAGAAAGATGACTAATATTTGCGTTTGCCCTTAAACCTGCTCTTGGGGGAGGAAATAAAAGCTCAAAGAAAGTGACATTTTGTGCAAGCAAAGTCAACAATATTAGTTATTCCTGAATTGGTTTGCCTTAACTCCAGTGTTAATGCTTTACTTGGCCTTGTGCTCCCAAGTGGATTGCATTTAGCACTTCAGTTCCTAGAGCATGAGATATTTCATAGGTCTCCCTGTGCTAACTAGAGCAACCTGAGGGCTGCAGCAACGTCTTCCAGTTGCCATGGGCTACTGCAGCCTGGAGGAACTGTCACAGCCCAAGGAAAACACCTCACACTGCTGAGTCCTGGATCCCAGTCTCTGGACCCAGGGCTTCCACAATGCCGCCCCAGCTGGGGTACGGGACCCTGTAGGGAACCAACACAGCAAGCAGGGTGACATTTCCTAGGCCAAGACAGGACTCATATATGTTATCTCTAGGTGTTAACTTCAACATTGACCTCAGTAAGTCAGTATTTCACTTCAGAAGGTTTGTTTTCTTCCAACATAAGTAGAGTGATGGACTTTTTACTTTTTTTTTTCCCCCTCCAGTCAAGATCAATGTATCCTTTAATTCTGACAAGCAAGTTTACAATACTGTTTTAAGGGGACTCCATGTTCACATCATCTCCAATGTGCCACCTCAGGAAAAACTATTAAAAATTAGAAAACTGTTCTTTCACACCAACCAGAGGTCTGATGGGCAAAGCCAGGTTTCTTCCATCCTGTGTATAACAGCCATACCAAGGGAGGCTGTACAAATAGAGAGTTCAGAGGGACTAAGCCAGTAGAAAAGGCAAACTCTCCAGTTTCACTGTGTCAGCTCTAAACAACCCATGGAAAGAAAAGTGGTAAAGTTGACAATTTTCCTAAGCTTTCACTGCAGATACGCACAAGGCCGTTTTAAGATGTCTCCATACTCATGAGGTCCTGGCACTGCTTTTTGCATGTCAGTATGCTAAGTCAGGTCAGCAAACTCCAAGCACTGCTCACTCCTGAGCCAGGTATGGCAGGCAGCGAGAATTTAAGTCTCCAGCAGAGATCATAGGCAAGTTGGATGATATAGGAATGCCTGTGGTAAGGAGCCAGCTTTTCTCAGTGCTCTGCACCAACAGCACAACCTGAAGCCACCCCAAAACAAGGGGAGCCTGGGCCAGAAAGCATGGAGCTAGCAACTGCATTCCACGTTCCCTCTGTCCCCCATCCAGGCAAACTTGCTACCATATTGAAGAACAGGATAAGCCTCAGGACCTAGAAAACTAGCCCTAGAGTCCAGCCTAAATTTCAATAATCTCAATTTCCTTTGGAATTTTGAAGTCCAAAAATTTCTTGTTATTCTTGCCTTGTTTTAGACATCACTTTATGCCAGACTGCCATTTAAAAACTATTTAAATGAATGTAATAAAAGAAAAATTTAATTAGATTTTGTCTGGCTATTTTAGTTTCCTACCAATCAATAATGAAGCAAAACTGAGATGGAAAAGGAACGTCCCTTACTTCAGGAGAGTGCACTGCAAGGGCCTGATCCAAAAGCCACTAAACTAAATGGGAGTCCTTGGATTAGCTTCGTAACAAGTTTCAGATGCTCAGTCATTTCCATCAGTCATTTGCAGAGATGGGAATGAACTTCAAAGGGTTTGATGTAGAACTGAACTTCCAAGACTTTGGATCTGAACATCCTGGGACTTGTAGGTATGTTTCCAATCATCTGCAGATGCAGCCTGCAATGAAAGGAAACAGACCCCTAAAAGTTCTGTATTTTGCAGACAGAAAGGTCAAAAAAAAAAGTGTTTTGTTTGCAGGAGATGGTCAGTTCATTCTCCCACTGATTCTTATCAAACCTTCACACAAGCCAACCATGAACCACAAAAGAGGGGAGCCAAACTACTGGAATTTAGTGGCTCATTCTCCAAAATGTATTGGCTTATAAACATACACTGTGTTCTCATTCGGTGCTAATTTACTTTAACAATAAACTTATTGTGACTTGCATTCCCACTTCAAAGAGAGTTTTTATGTGGCAAATGGGAGGGGCATAAGTGGGAGTTTTCCTCTGGTGTATAAAACAAAGATACAGTAAGGTGAAGAAAAAAGCTCAGTAATTATACTCCATAGGGTGTAATGCTATAAAATAACAGTGCCTGAAATTATTTGCAGACACGTCCACATTTGAGAGAAATAAAATCTTTCAGGGGATAACACCTGTGCCATGGGTAATTGCCCTCACTTGCAAATTAGAAGTGGCCCAACAGATGTTTATTCCACCACACACAGACAGCAAAAGCAGTAGGAAAGGCTTTGCCTCTTTGCAGAAGTGGAAAATTATTAAACCCACCATAAACTGGTACAAATCAGCTTTGCCAATACCTCTTCCTACAGTGGCTGCTTCAGCACAGAGAGCTGATCATCCCTTGACAGGATAAGCAGAGATGTGAGCCAGCCCAGAAGCTGCCTGGGCAGTGGACAATACTCAGAGAGAAGAAAGTAGTCCTGCATCTATGGGAGAGTGCCAACAGCGAGGGACATGAAGGGAGAGCAGTCTTGAGGTGCACAGGGAAGAGGCAGGCAGGTGGAAGAGGGCTCCAGCATACCTGTGAGACCCCATCAAGCCTTGGCAGAGCCCTGGCAGCCAAACTGCTACAGCGATTGCTGAGGGAGGACCAGCCCACTCCAACATCAGAACAACTTGGACTCAGAAGCCTGAGCTTAAAACAATCACGTGGGCATTTCTGAACCAGTGCCCAGGGTTTTCCAGCAGGGTTTACAACCCCATCCCAACACACCTGGCTGGGCTAGCCCTGCCACAGCCCCACAAGATTGTAACACATTGAGGGATGGATCCCTAAAGGCACCCAGGGTCTCACTCCCATTGATTTAGCTCAAAACCAGCCCAATGTCAGTATCTGTGAGGAGCTAGCTCTAGCATCTCCCCTTGCTGTTTTTCTTCTGTCCTTCACAAAAGATTTTGCTTTTCTTTCTCCTCCCAAGCGGTCCCAGATTCCTTCCATGGCACCACTTGATTCAAGCCAAGCACCCCTGGAGTACAAAGTTCCCCCAGCATTATCAAAGACTCTGCTCTGGAAGAGAAACCTGACAGAAGAGCTGTTTGTGGGATGCTGGAAGGGGCAAGGTCAGCCTGACTCCCACCCTATATGTCACAGCTGCCTAGAAAAATGCTGACTAAAACAGATTTTATTGAAAAAGATCAATATCATTTTGTTCAAACCAAAATGTTTGGGGAAACATGTCGATTATGATAAAAGTGTAATGAGGAAAATAGTCCAAACATTCCATTGCAATCATATCATATAGTTGATGCTACAGTAAATATTTACATTGACCCTTCGTACCCATGCATTTCATATTTAATATGACTATTACATTTAACGTTAAATCTAACAGAACAATTTCTAGGGAGGTAACCAACATTTCTTTGAATTCGCTTCACATAAAATGCTGAAATTTTCATTTTCCACTTCAATTACAAATTATTTTTAATTTTTAAACACTTAGACATCCTGCTGGCCAGGAACTTTGGCGCTTCACTACTAACAGTCCAAGGTTGGAGTTGTTCACTGCAGTCACTGGTACACCTCCAGCCTCCTGCTCCTGCGAGAGTGACTGGGAGATAATCCACTAAACAGGCTATTACAGGGCAAAGCTGGGTGCTTCAGCGCAGAGCAGACATGCTCAATACACCAGAAGTCAAAGACAGCACTACATGGCAGACCTGCTCCTAGCATACTTCTCAGCCTGCCAAATGGCCTTTCATCTGTAGGCAACTGGAGACTTGTATTTGACCACAGCAATTTTTTTTTTCTCCTGTTTTATCCCAGTTTGTCAGTCTGTCCCTGAAGATACTATCACTCCCTCCTACCTGCTGAGCAGCCAGTGATCTCCATCTTGCATGTGTCACATGCATTTATTCCCATTTTACCCAAGTGCACTGGGAGATACATCACTCAAAGCACCATGTTAAGTCATAGCCTCAGCAGCACCGGTCAAGAGTATGGTAGCAGCTAGAAAGACACCGCTGCTGTGGTGAAGTGTGTTAGACCTGCTTCTGAAGTGTGTTAAGACCTGCCACGTGTGTCACATATTTAATCTGCTATTCACTTGTGCTTGCTCTGCAGCTGAAGTGCCTACTTGCTATCTTGAGGTATGGAGCATCTTGCTGTGCCCTACAGCTATACAAGTGTATCTTTAAAGAAGTCTGTCTGAAGAAGAGGTTTCATTTTTTGCACAGCTGCCACCTACCCTTCTTCAGCATGGCATTCATTTAAGCACATGTCTATCTATCTATAGTGTGTATATGTACAACTATCTATCTATATAAAGTATATCTATCCATTGTCATTAGCCCAGCAAAGTACTTCTGGAATTTTTTATCTGTTTTCAGCCTTAATTAATGGTGGACACACACATAAAGCTCTTTGATCAGAGGCACTAAGAGCATGTTTAAGCACTTGGAGAATAGTCACTGAAGCCAGCCACATCGTTTTTCCAACGAGCCCATCACATTTTCTTCCTCTTCCTTGCCTTCTAGTTGACTTCAAGCAACTAGTTTTCTGAAATACCAAGTGCATTTTCCTCTGTCACTCAAACCCATGTATTCTAACTGACCCTGCTTTGCACATGGAGGTTGGACTAGATGGTCTCAAGAGGTTCCTTTCAGCCTCAACTGTTTCCCATCACAACAAAACCAAACCAATGCAGGAGAACAATCTGAACAATAAAAAGTAGTTACTTCCAAAGGAACAAACTCTGTTCTTCCTACTTCCTACTGGAGTCACACAGACCTCGGATTACCTTCTAGCATCATGCCCCAGGCACATCACAGGAACTACCAATATGAGCAGTCGGGGTGGAGCAGCTGCTGACCAAAATGGCTCCCTCTCAAACAAGGGTGCTGAGCCAGGGAATGGATCTAGCCTGTTTTCTCCCCAAAATTACTGTAGTCTTCATGGGTTAAATGCCCCACCTCCCCAACTCAAGCCACCGCATCTTTGCCTGACAGCTCTGTTACTTGAATACAGCCTGTACTTCCCACCTGGTTGTACTGGCATACAGCTTAATCCCCCCTGCCAGCACCCACTGGCAGTTGCGACCACAGCTGTGGGGCGCAATGGCGGGGATTCGGGGCAGTGAGTTACCACAGATGGCAGAAGGACCACCTTAGGGTGCAGCTCTGATGCTGGCACAGCTTCACCCTTCACTAACCAGTGAATGGAGCTGCACTATGTGCAGGCTTTTTCTTGTTCTCACTCATCCTGTAAAACAATACTTATGTTTTGTTTTCCCCCAGGAAGGTGCATGCCTCCATTTGCGTAAGATGGAACAAAGGTTTTTGCCCTCCTGTTCTGGCAGCCCACCCCGGCCCAACGTGGCTGTGCACTCCACACTTCTGTTGTTTCTGATCCTCTATGGCTTTGACCTTACAGTTACTCCTGTGCCATTGGGGTGGGTTGGCCTGAGCAGAAGAGGAACAGCAAGAGTGTCTTAATCTGTCAAATGAAAAAGGGAAGACTTAAAGGAGATGCTGCCAATCTGCCTACCAGCCTTCTGGAATGAAGATGGCAGAGCACGCAGTCAAGTAGCTTTGCAAGGTAAGCAACACCTTACAGCTGGCAGCTGCAATCCAGCAGACATAGCCTTCCACAATAAAGAGGCAATGTCTGCATTCAGGTTACCCTGTTGCTGTGTTCCCACATGCTACCACTGTGTTATGTGCTAAGAAGCTATAGCTAATGAGGGTATGTACACGCATGCTCTTTCCTTCAGCTGCAGCACAGAAATATCCTGAGGTGCCCTGTGCCTCAGTTTCTCTCTAAATATAACCTATCTATAGTAGTTCTTCCCTAGACCATACTTACAACTGAAAGGTGCTGAGATAGCAGGAAATGGAGGGTGTAGGAGTACAGCAGTGACATGTCCTAAAGCTGACTAAGGAACTCCAGGGTGAAGGTATGAGCCACCACTGACTGATGGAATTAGTTTAATGTTCAGACCTAATGATTAAGACTACACACACACACGTGTTGCAGTAATAGAACAATCCCATTTTAAAACACATTTTCTTCTTTGACAGAAAGCTTTTTCTAGCATTAACGTCAGCAATTTGAGAAATAGGTGCTCTTTCTGGGAAAGGTCCAGCAGCAAAGGCAAACTGTCTCTGCTATTTAAAAAGACATGCTGTCTGTAGGAGGAGAGAGGAGAGCTTGTTGTACCATTGGGTGAACATTTATTTGCTGCATCTTTAAACTCTGGCACACTGTATCAAAAGACATCCCAGCCTACCTGGGTCTTTTGTGTTAATTGTGCAGCCTCCTAGTTAATGAGTTACTTAATAGCTCGTAAAGCATCCCCTAGGCTCCCCTCAAACTATAATCATTCCCATGCAGCAAACCAAGCACTGATCACACTTACAGGTGTTTTTCATATCAGAAAGCAGAAGAAAGACTGTGCTAACATCCAATAAATAAAAGCTTTATACTTTTTATTGGGGGTAGGGGGTGAGGTGGGGGAAGATGGGCATCCTATCTGCAAGGGCAGGCCCTTTAGAACGCTCTTTCATTTGGTCGCTAAAATGTGGAGAGACAATAAACCTGTGTAATCATCCCACAACACTTCAGCCCAAGGTTTACATCAGGATCCTTCTACTGAGCTAAACTAAGACACAGTTTTTATTTTCCTGGATGTTAGGCAGAGCCATTGGCAGCTCACACAGACCACAGCAGGAGGCAAGTGTGGCAGAAGCTAAGTTCGATTTCCTCCAGATCAAAGGGCACAATCCATTGGCACCATAACCCCAGCTAAAGTGTCTGGATGGACTTTGAAATATGCTAGAAAATGTGAAAGTCTGCAAATTAACTTTAATGTTACATCCCACCCAGCTGGTGTAGAATGCATTAAATACTACCATGAAGTGTGTCATAGAGCATACACGATGGAGGATATTTAATCTTAACATCTGTACTTACAGGGTCACTGGCAACAAGAAATGGTTATCTAAGTGGCTGATACCCCAAGCCTATAGCACAAAGGTTGCTATTTCTTTTGTGTCTGTGGTTATGTCCTACTACTAATACACATGTTTCTTTCCTCATACACAAATCCTCACTAAAAAAATCTATCACGATTAGAGTATTTGATCAATAGTAGAATATAGTGCAGTTATGAACTATAAAAAAATGAATGAGAATTTGAAACTATCTTGGATGTACTCTTAGGGGGTTATCATTCTATCCTGAAGGGTTTTATTCCAGGAGAGACTTGATTTAAATTAGTATTTCACATGTAGTGACTTATGGATATGCAATGTATGCCTAAGCTAGTATACCAAATAATGAATGAAATCTTAGCAGGGAATATAGCACCGTTATTGGAAGAAGGTTTTCCAGACAACTGCGATTTCAAAGTTACATTAGATTTATAAACTACTTCAGGTGTCAACATTTCTTCATGGTTCATCCTTGCTGTATTTCATACATTGAGCACTGCATATAAAGCATACATTACAAATACTGCATGCTCATGAGCAAGTAGCTTATATATAAACATATGTTCTCTGAACACACGCAGTACACCTGTGCATGCAGGCACACAGTTTGCAGTATTCAATCTTCCTTAACTTTCTGAAAATCTATGGGCTCTTTTACCAAGAGAATTAAATACCCATTTCAGTAATAATCTCTCCTTCCCCTGAGCTTTCTGGAGAATTTTGTTGATTTTTTTATTATTATTTTTGCTGCAAAGCCATAAAATGCACATGGTTAATGCAGTATTAAGGTGGCTTTTGTCATCTTCGAGTTCCCACAAGAGTAAGCTTCATTGACCCAAGAATCTTCAAGGCAGTTATCACTTCACCCACATTAGTATGCATGGCGGTGCTGCTCGAGCTTCAGAGAAGGCCTCCAGAGCTAGGCGTTTCAGCATGATACCAACAACGACATCATCCCCCAGTGATCCTTCACAGGGACCTCAGGTTTGGACTGGGCTGAGCAGATCTGGACAAGTGCCATGTGTCGTCAGGCTGATCTTTCCAAGAGCAAGGCAGAACACTGTCCCACCACAGGCTCACGGGAGCATAGCATCCCATGTTTCTGCAAATGCAGCTCTGGAGCCTGAGTGCACCTACTTGGAGAAGTGCGTGCCTCTGGTACAGCTCCCAGAAGCCACTTTTTGCTTCTTCTGCCTTCTGCATGGGACTGTTTTAACACTCACACTTGTAAGTTCTCTTTACCCTTGTGGTGACAAAGATTGTCTAGAGGGAACTGGTTACTTACTGACCTCACACATGTAACTGCCTGTGTTTTACACCCACACCAACTGTGCAGGCCCATAGGAGGCCCCAATCCCAGTCCTGCATGGCTGCAGATTGGAAGGGGTAACTGACCTGGAGGTCTGCAGAACCTCACCATGCAGGGTGGCATTTGCAAAGGAAAGAAGCAGGTTGACTTTAAAAACATCATGATGCATTTAACAGAGATGACAGAACGGAAAGAAAGAACAAGAAAACAAACTCAAGGCAAATTGCATTTGATCTGGAAATTATTAATATTTGAGACAAAGGCAGACCCCCTGAATACTATTTGCATAGAATCCCTCCACAAAGCCAAACCACATTTTAAAGGACTTCATCTCGAAAGAGCACTGCCGAATTGAAACAGAACTACTACCATGACTAGAGGGTTGTGGTGCCAAAAGATGTCAGATTGAACACGAAACAGAATTTTCATTCTTTTGTGCACTCCATAAATATTAACAACTTGACACCCCATAATGAAAGCAAAATGCACTTAAGCACGGGCAGAAAAACCAAACTAGCCAACCATTCTTCTTTTAGGATTACAATTGGAAATTAGTTGTCGAGGTCAGAGTTTTCCAGCATCACTGTAGGTTGGGATTAACTCCATGAACATTGTGAGTGCACAGGAGGAGAATCTGGCCTTGTGTGGTGCAAGAGGATTGCAAACACCATGAAATGGCCAGCCCATCCTTCCAGCCTTTTGCTGGATGCAATCAGCTGCCAAATCCTTAAGTCAGCCAACTGGCCTTAGCCCACACTCGAGGCCAACAAGCAGAGGACAGAGGTGCAGCACAGGGATACAGCTGGCCTGCTGAGGACCTGTCCTGAACCTAACACCCACTCTGGCCAAGAGGCACAGCATCACCCCCTCACATCCATCGGATGTGCTGACAGTGTTTGCGAGTCATACAATGAAGAAGAAACTTCAGTAGCTGGGCAAGAGGTGGCAGGGGGAGCACAGCATTTGCTGTAATGCATTACTTTCATTCATAACAGTTGA
This sequence comes from Falco cherrug, assembly GCF_023634085.1. Lineage (NCBI taxonomy): Eukaryota > Metazoa > Chordata > Aves > Falconiformes > Falconidae > Falco > Falco cherrug. Next base: position 1,082,332 of record NC_073704.1, on the reverse strand, counting down.
GTACTTGCTTACCAGTTCTCACTTTGCTGATTTATCTGATAGAAAGACTTGTACACCTTTAGGAAAAAGAAGCAATTGTATCCAATCTCATAATTTAAATCAGAAAAGAAGATTTTTGTATTGGTCCCCATGCCCATCAAAAAAGGTAGGACATTATCCTCTGGGCAAGAATTCCTAACCTCCAGGACATGCAACAAAAAATAAGTACTTGACTGTAGGGGAGGGGAGAAAGAAAAAAAAAGGAAATAAAAAGGAAAAAGGTAAACTACAGCTCATCTGTTTGGCTTGTAATATCCACAGAGCATGGTATGTTCTGAATTCAGTGGTTTGCTCCAAGCATCTCTCAACAAAACTTTTCTATATAATCCTTGCAGAGAGCTGAAGAGGGTGGGAAATTGCCTTTGTGTGGAAAGTAGTGGGGAAAAAAATAGGGAAATATTTGTTTCAATTATTCTCCCCCTCACAGACAAGCAAAGGCTTTTGCACATACTATCAGGAAAGAAACATTTATAAATATTTAGGTTATTGCCCAGAGTGAAAGCGGGTTCTAGCACTGAGAAGGGTACAAGTCTCTAAAATATAGCACTGTAGTACCTTGCTGCTCCTCTTAAAATAAGTTTTAAAAACAGAACATTGCTACCATCACATTTACCAGTGCCTTCACAAATCTTCTTCCACCAGTTTTAGAGCCAACTTCAGGAACTGAAATAAGAATTAAAGGGGCAATGGTGCATCATGCAGTAAGAGTATTCCCCAACCAATCACAAATATTTCAACTTTTGACTCCTTGGGACTTTGCAAGTCCCCAGAGAGCCTTCTGAATGTGTTCCCTTTGCTTACCACAGCGTTTCACTTGCTGGGTCTGAGGCAGGGGCAAGCTAACCTCACTGAAGGCTCTGGACACAAAGACGAATAATAGATTCACTCAAGGAAACCTCCTTTTTGATAGTGAGGGTATGCACGAATGCTTTGCCTGAAAGCTCCTGTTGCAGACATCAGGGCCTGCCTGAGCTCAGAGTTATGCTTCTGCATCCTCCTCCAGTGCAGGAGGAAGGCACTGTGGAGTCCATTACTTACACAGCTTCTTCATGATTTATTGTTGTATGGGAACAGTACAGTCTTAGGTACATTTCTGAACTTCAAACTTGCATTAGGAACACACAGGAGAGATGGTCCCAGCTTCAAAGAAACATAGAAGATAAAGAATCCTGTTGTTTCTAGCATGAAATCAAGTCTGTTTAAAGTCTAGGGAATCCAGCAAGCAACTCTCTGCAGAGATGTTTTTGCAATGAGTCCATCTGTCCTGGCTCTTTCTTTAGAATAGCCTTGGAAACACTGACCTTACCCATACCATCAAACACAGCCCACAGGAGCACCTCCTGTACAACTTTCAGACCTTCCTGAAGGGAACCCAGCACTGCCTGGAAAGTCCTACCATCTCCTACTGAGACAAATTGTATTTTCATGCTTTGGTAAATACAAACTGTGGGTGTACCTCCCTCGAGGAAGGGTTAGAGCTCTGCAATGGTCCTAATCTCTAAATTGTTTAGGTAATTTAATTTGACTTTGCTGATAGATCAGGAATGTATTTTGCAGAATCCTTTACTGATTACCTGTTTCATTCCTTTTGAAGTATTCCCAGAAAGGCAAGGAACGGACGGGGGGCATTTTGTTCTTTATTGTCTTTCCTCCACCTGCAGCCATTAAGATATTTGGCCTTAGATCTTGTTCAAATTTCCTCTTCCAGTGAAAGAGAGTAATTTCTCTCTCTCTCTGCCTCTTGCTGCCCATCACTGCCCTTTCTACTCTGCCAGCAGCTACTTTAGGAAGACATGGAGGAGCTGCTGCTGTAGGATTGTACAGGGGACCAGTGACTCCTGACAGAGGTAACTCACACCAATACTTCTGGAAGAAGCACTCAAGCCCCCTCTTGCACTATAACCCTTTTAATTCTCCTGCCACAACAATGCTGTGAGCAATCCTAGTTGCCTGTACACTCCAGTGTTTGACCAATTCCAGAAAGTGCTTCACCAGACCAACCTGTATTTAGGACCCAAAAAACCCAACAACAACAACAACAAGACAGAAAAAGAGCTGTAGATGATTTTGCCAAGGTTGTGCAGGTACTTTACTGCCCAGTCAGCAACACATTCATGTTAGGAGCTTCTATCTTAAACCCAGCCACACGACCCAGCAGCCTGGCCTACCCAGCAGATGCTAGTACCCTTCCCCAGGCTCAGGATGACTCGATCCAACCTTTACGTAAGATTACATAAAGAAAAATCTAAACACATTTATATGAGACAAATGTGTGTGTTTTTAAATTGGCTGTTTCCACAAACATAGGCTATTGAACAGCCCCATCTGCACATGGGGAAGTCAGCAACGGCCAGGAGCATGTGCAGGAGGGGAAGCATGAAGCAAGGAGGAAAAACCAGCTGAGTGCAGTGTAAGGATGTAGGGAGGAGGAAGGAGGACAGACCCTCTTACCATGGCTGAGCAGCATACAGGGCTGACCTCTGTCACTGCTGCCAAAGCTAGGGTGAAGCGTAAGGGCAAATCCAGTGCTGTCAGTGAGGCTCCTGCAATCCCATCACCACCAAGCTTCACTCCTCAGGGGCTGCAGGCTTCTGGGCCTAGGCAAGTCTGGCATTCACCTGAGTGTGTCTGGCAGCCTGATGGGCTGCCTACGCTGTGATTGCCACAGCATTTCACTGGGAATGAACAGTAGCTCAGCATGCCCTTGGAAAACCTATGGCATTACATACCCAAGTATTTGAGATTCAAGGGACATTGGTTACTTAAGTCCCACAGGGCTCAGGAGTGTATTCTTGATTTCTGTGCATGTGCTTAAAATGACTGAATAACACTGGATTGCATTGTGCCACTGAAAGCGATGGTTAAATATGCTTCCCCTGAACCGGCCTTAGACAACCCCAGCTTTTTACCAGAGGAAATTTGAGTAAATCAAATTTTAAAAAATTATGAAATCTTTTAAATAGAGTCATATTATTCTGTTGAACCTTTTGATACGTACTAAAAAGCACCACACTTTTAAAAAAAGTACAATTTTGTTAATTTAATTTAAACCAGCCATGAAAACAAAGGATTTAACTGCAGTGCAGTTAATGATTCCAATAAAAAACCCCTAGCTGTTTACATGTAGGACACAGACTTTTCCTGGCCCCGTTTAGCTGTCCATACAATACATTAAGGTAACACTTAATAACACCAGATTAATATATAACAGAGAGAGGGTATATTGCAGCCTCCTTTGCTCTGTTTAGCAAGTTCTATTAAATTCTGGATTTCTCCCTTAGAAGACTGTAAATACACCAGCGTTCACCTTTGAGAACGAAAGTCTAAAGTGCAACTTAGTGTGAGTGAATCACTTGGCAAGTAATTTTTGACCCTCAATTTGAAATCATGTTAAAAGTACCTGTTCTGCCAAATGGGGGATCTGAGGCCAACTGGAGCATAAAGCCGAAGAGCATATTAGTTGCCCACTTTCCCCCTCTCTCCAAACCTGTGAGCCTAACCAAGAGACAGGCTGGTCCCACACAACTACTGCTGACCTTGAACTGAAGGAACACTACCTACATGCCTTGGCTTCCTGATGAATATTGCTGTGCTGGCTGACACTTTAGGGAACCTGTCTCTTGCCAGCTTGGAGCGATGTCTGCTGGATGCTGCGAAACTCCTGTACCAAGAAGCACTCTGACATTCCAAAAGCACCACAAGGTGCTAAAGGCTGCAGCATACACATGCAAGACAATGGGCAACTCTAACATGGACTAACATAATAGCAACTCCTCCTCCTCCTCCTCCTCTGCATAGGAAGTGGGCAGCAGGAAACTCCAGAGTTTGAAGTACGGATTTCTGAAAAGATCTGCAAAGAACACCACAGCTCAGGCTTCTGGAGACATACAAGGACCCTCGACACAGGAAGGATGGTGTTGCCTTTGTAACAGAAATATCTTTGCTCAGCTGCAGCCCAAAGGTCTGTGCAGGGAGCCAAGCACCCAGTGGGAGAGTGTACACAGCAAGCCAGGAATATCTATGCTGGTGAGAGTGCAGGGGCACATCCATCATCCACACTATGGGGTTGTAGATGTGACCTCACCAAACTCTCCACTGTTTGCTACTATCCTTTTAACCATCTCCTCAGGCTCTGTTTGCCTTCCCACATCCCCTCCCCAAACCAGAGAGGCTGTAGAAGCTGAATACTGCTACACCTGCACTAAGAGCTACTGCACTGCAGGATGTGCCCCCAGCCATTGTGCTCACCCAGATATCACACTGCAGCCAATTAGGACCACCTGCTCTGAGCAAGTGATGCTGGCTCCCTGGAAGATTTCTGCTACAGTAACTTGGGAGCAGCTATGAATTTAGATTCTCAGCTTTACATGGGGCTGCAGGGCTAAGTGTAGTTTATGCTTTAGTACAGCCTAAACATTAGTTCTCCTGGTGACTTGCTGATGCACTCTGTCCTTAAGATTTAAAGCCTGTGTTACAGAAACAGGAAAACCAAGCCCCCAGACAAGCGTAGGAGAAGAAAACACATTCTGGTTAGGACTTCGGGAGGAATACGGTTCTCTTGTTAATAACCGGTGATATACCTTCAAATAAATGAAAGAACTATAAAACAATGCTATAAATATGTATAGATTTCAGTAGGAATGAGAAAGCAGAACTCCTGCTAGTGCATTTCTGATGGTGCTGACCAACTGTTTTGGGTGTGGGTGGGGTGGTGCATCTTAGCTCTTCACTGGGGTCCAACCTCTTTCAAAGGACTTTTTATTGCAAAGCACTTGGTGCCTCAGATTCTCACCTAAACTGCCACAGAACACTGACACATTCAGACATGAAGTTTAATTCAGGTCCAGCTCTACCATTTTTACCAGTTGTTCAAGGTATAATATAATAAATTATAGCAATTCAGCAGCAATTGAGCATGCATTTTTCTACAATATTATAATAAACACAAATGAAGAGATAATTGCTAGACATTCTTTCCAAATCACAAACATATTTGTGATATGTTCTAAATGAGGTGAATTGATACTGCTGCAGTATTATCAGAGCTCTCCTGCCTCAGTGAGGTTTGGCCAGAAGAACCTGAAACTTTCCTGTGTTGGGAAAAGCACAGAAAGCCTCTGTGCACTTTACTTCCAGGTAGCTATACCATAAATATCAAGTACAATTGAGCTGACACACAGCTACCCAAAAAAAGAATATAGAACGTTTCTAGACCTGATTCTACACAGCCAAGTTGCACTTGACAAAGATAGGGAATGTCCACGTCATGCAATTCAGTTCAGGATAGATACCCAAGATCACTTATGACCTGAAGTGGTGCTGCCATACCAATGGGGTGCTCTGCCCAGGCTAATTAGTTGGTCTACAAAGAACTAAGACAGCTCAGCTGCTCCCAGGGTTGGCACCCACTCACAGTTAGCTCCAGCTAGCTGCTCTGTGCATCTATTCAAACACCAGGCTCCCAGCTTGCCTGCAGGTCATCCGGACTGTAACTAGCATGCACAAAGCAAAAGCACAGAGGCGCCAAGCTTTTCATAACTGCATGTTCTCCCTTCAGAGGGCTTTAGCAGTTATATGGGTTTTGGCTGGGATAGAATTAATTTTCTTCATAGTTGCTTGTATCATGCTATGTTTTGCATTTATGATGAAAGTAGTGTTTTTGCTGCACTCATGAGGTCCCCAGTTACTCACCTGGCTCCTGCCTGCTGCAGACAAGCTGCCCCAGCTAGAGCATCTTAAAGGATTTGTTTGCCCAAGAGATTCCTGGTGTCCCCAGGGAAGTGAAGTTTAAGCATTCCTCCCCTTTGCACATGCTACCGGCACAAGTCATCTCCACTTCTCTATACATGCAGCACTCACACTGAGATCCAGCTGTCTTAGAAACTATTACACACAGCACATAATTTAACAGGGATGCTGTAGATTTAATAAGACACTGATTATACACAATTGCAGAAGACATCCGACTATAATATTGATATGGGGTGGATCACAGGGCTGCAAAGTTGCAGAAACATTCCATAATCAATTGGCATTTAACATTAAAGCTTCCTGGCCTACAGGATCTTTGTCAAATGCATAATTGGGAGCTTTAATTAAAGGACTACCCCCAGCTTTGTAAACAACTAAAGACAGGAGCCTGCAACAACTGAAAAGAGATTAGGTTGGTCATGTTCTGACTAACTTCAGATAGACTACTAGCAGTGATCACATGCTAATTACAGGTCTCTTGCAACAGCACACTGGGCAGTTTTCCAAACCAGTATCTCCACTGCAATCAGAGCCGAACTGCAGCTTATCAGAAGCTGACTGTTAACTTTGTCCCTGCTGGAGATGTTTCCACACCTCACCCTCAGGTCTTGGCAACTGTAACATTTTATGTTTCAGGCACCCAAGTCCTATAATGAATACATTGATGAAGTTGTTGTTCCTCCTATATAACCATGTTGAGGCACCACACCCAGAGCAAATCTCATCTTACACAGGTTAAATGAGCAACAGTACCCATATTAGTGGTACTAACACACCACAGGTAATCACATTGTCCAGAGCACCTGCAGTTGGGTCAAGAGAGGCCGAGACGCAGATGAATCACTTCCCAACTGCAGGGGCACTCATACAACTTCTAGCTGCAAACTTTTGACAACTTCATGGAAAGGATTTGTGGAGAAGGGGCCAAAAGGCAGGGGAAGCTGGAACAGCTGCAGAGTCTGGTGACCAGAACATTTCTGGTATAGGTGAAAAACATAAGAATCACTTATTTTAGCCTGAGATCTGGCCCCTTCCTGGTTGATAGCCCCATGAAAGAGCTAATTATCAACCATGGCATTAGCTGCTTGAAATTCACACCTTGCATGTATGTTACTTCTCCCAATTCATTTGAAGACACCACCAAGTTTGGTAGGAAGTTGATCAGCTTGAGGGTAGGAAGGCTCCACAGAAGGAACTGGACAGGCTAGACTGATGGTCCAAGGCCAAGTGTATGAGGTTCAACAAGCTCAGTGCCAGGTCCTGCACATGAGTCACAACAACCCCACACAATGCTACAGGCTTGGGGCAGAGTGGCTGGAAAGCTGCCCTGCAGGAAAGGAGCTGGGGGTGCTGATCAACAGCTGGCTGAACATGAACCAGCAGTGTACCCAGGTGGCCACAAAGGCCAACAGCATCCTGGTTTGTATCAGAAAAAGCATGACGAGCAAGACTAGGGCAGTGATCATCCCCCTGTACTCGGCACTGGTGTGGTCACACCTTAATTCTGTGTTCAGTTTCGGGCCCCTCACTACAAGACAGACATTGAGGTGCTGGGCAGAGAAGGGCAATGGAGCTGGGAAAGGGTCTGGAGCGCAAGACCTGTGAGGAACACCTGAGGGAGCTTTGGTTGTCTAGCCTGGAGAAAAGGAGGCTCAGGGGAGACGACCTCCCTCTCTACAACTACCTGAAAGGAGGTTGTAGCAAGGTGGGTGTTGGTCTGTTCTCCCAAGTAGCAAGCAACAGGACAAGAGGAAATGGCCTCAAGTTGTGCCAGGTGTTGTTTTGCTCAGATATTAGGAAAAATTTCTTCACCAAAAGGACTGTTGAGCACTGGAACAGGCTGCCCGGGGAAGCAGTGAAGTCACCATCCCTGGAGGCACTTAAAAGACATGTAGATGTGGTGCTTAGGGACATGGTTTAGTGGTGGACTTGGCAATGCTGGGTTAACAGTTGGACTCAACGGTCTATTTCAACCTGAATAATTCTATGATTCTGCAGCTATTCCCAGTTCCACTGCCTAGGTACCCAGTAAGGTCATATAAGAGAAGGAAGGTAGAGATATCCTTCAAGAGATTAGTGGATTTTCCCCCCATCTCTGTCCTGACTTCTCCCCATATTTCTCTAAGTCTGGTAATGCTGTGTTTTGTCTAAGGCCCTGTCCTCTTACACAAACACTGTTCAGTCAGTTCTTCTGTACAGCCTTGTCAATTAACTAGTAGTTGCACTAGAGGATGGATGATGGGAGGTATGTCTTCTGGTTGTACTGGGAAAGCATGGGCTGCAGTACACCACTCATTGGTAAGCAGCACACAAAAGCATGGTAACAGCAGCAGGACATTGGACAAGGCACACTATTTGAGTTGAGGTGAGCCCTGCCTGAGGAAAACTGGAACACACTTCTCGCCATGGCACCTTCAGTAAGGTGGCAAGATGGGACAATGCCAGGCTGGTGGCCAGCTGCAACAGCCTTCGGTGGTGTTTCCCTTTCCTCAGTTCTAACGTGGCAGCATTGCCAGCACCAGGTACAAAGTGTCTTTCTGTGAAACCAGAAAGCTTGCTGGTTTGCAAGTTAGCTTGATTTTACACATGGGAACGCGCAAGATTCCCTTCTAATGGCTGCTGAGCCTCCATACCTAACACAAGGTAACGGCTTCCAGGCTGTTTATTGCTCTGTGCCACCCCAAAACATGCCTGTCTTTTGCTGATAGAGATAACTTCTGTTTGGAGACGCGTTTGCAGCTTATTGTATTATAATTTCATATAAGTTCCAGGTGCTATTTGCTATGGACTCAGAAGGTGTCTCAAAGCATTTTTGTTCAGTTCCCTTTCCAGATAGCAGAAATCTTAAGTTCTCTGCATTTAGCATTACATAATGTGTTAGAGGAAAAGAGACTTGAGTCCTAATGTACCAAACAATGACTATACATTTATATATCAGTGGAAATTACATCTTAACAGCTGTTAAAACAGAAATATAGCTGAATAGCTAGTTCTGAAGGTTCTCTTTTCTTGGTTTTCAGCTTGGTCCACACAACCTTAGGCACTTACACAACAGATCCTCTAGTAAAAAGCAAGACATGTCAAGTTTCAGTCAGGATCCACAGCTCTCCAGAAAGAGGAGAAAAGCCACTGCTCTACATTAATAAGCAGAGCTGAGTCTGTAATCAAGGCTCATATCACATATTACTATGTATGCTAAACCTACTGTTTATATTATAGATTTACCAAGAGCCTGTACTTCTGGCCACTGCACATTTGGAGGTATACGGGTTTAGATTTTAAGCAGTTTTAGAAAAGTTAATCTCATTCTGGAGCTAAAAAATTAATATAAGACTCTCATATCAGAAATCCTTCACATGTTTATTACATGAATCCTCCAGAATATTTTCTAGCAGAAATACTTGGCACAGTAAAAAAGTTCCAATGTATTTGTTTAGTTAAAAAACCCAAAAAACCCCAAAACACCACAACAAACCAAGTTAAGATTGCAAGGCTAGTGATGTAGTCATATCCCTGAATATAACTCGAGACTTAGACAAACCAGTAGTGGGAGAACTATTTATACTTAGCGACTAGGTTGTCAGCGTGAAAACCTCAAGTGGGTTGTAAGTGTAGGGTTGACTGTCTTGGGTTTTTTATATTTGCTGATTCAGCTCTGACTATCAGGGGATGTTGTTGTTCAATTTGACTAAGCCAACTAAATCAACTGATTTCATATTTATTTCAGTTTTGTCTGCCTTATCTCAATACATTTGGCTGATAACTAGGCCTGGCAAGAAACACTGGAATTTTCTTTAACAATCATCATCTCCAAATATGATCTCACTCATCTTCAACACCCCTGAAGCCAGACATGCACAAAAAAGACCCCAACTATATTCACCAAACGTTAAAAAACCTCTGTATGCCACTCAGAGGCAGAACTGAAGGTACTCATTCCACAAGAGGGACTTGTATGCTAGCATCAATTGCCAAATGTGCTACTAAACAGATCAATAATTTTGGGGTTGGTTGGTTTGTTTTGGAAGGTTTTTTTAAGTGTCCTTTAAATGACAAAACACTTCATACCATGTTTTCCTTCAAACCTGGCTGTATGCCACATGTTGACCTTGCCCACAGTTACTGGTCACTATTAATCAGAAACAGCTCCTCTTCCTTTTTCCCCTTTCTTCAGAAAACCTTGCCCTTAAGTGTTTTTGGTGTAATTTTCAGAGGGCCAGTTCAAGAAACTAAGAACTAGATATTTTTATTTTTTTAAAAAAAGTATAATGGTATTTTGAAAGTTCATAAGCAGTCAGAAGTGACATCACTTTTCTAACATATGTTCCTAACCATAAGCAGTGGGAATTTCAAAGCACACTCACCATTAGTCTTTTTTCTTTTCCCACTGAATCAACAGTCAAACTTCTATTGACCCTAATAGGAACTAAATTTGGTAAGTTCTGTGAAAGCCTCAAAGTAGAGCATTTACCAGCAGTCTTCTGGATCTCAGGATTAAAAGCAACATAGGACTCTTCATCTTGCTCCTCTTCCCCCATTTATGACCAGCATTGCCTGGGCTTCTCCAATAGTGTCCACCTCTGCACAGCAAACAGTCAGTGGCTACAGAAGTCAGATTGCCTGCCTGAGCCCTCCTGCTTTCCAAAGGCTCCCTCACCTTCCTACAAGTATGAAAAAATAATAAGGCACTGTTTTAATAGAAACAAAATGGTTGTTCAAATAGTTCTGCTAATTTCACAAAGATGCATGGTAATGTTTCACATATGGCTCTGTGCCTTTTAATAACAGAAATTGAACACACATTTCAAGACACAAGTTTTGTTGATATGCTGCTGATAGTCCAGAGTAACTGTTTGCCTTGTGGCTTTAATTATTCTAAAGACAGCCCAGGGATCATTTACCCAGAGCTAATGGGTTTATGGGCTCTTTAAGAAGCATGATAAGCCCACAGATGGTGACAGTGAATGGCGGGGGGGGGGGGGGGGGGGGGGGGGGGGGGGGGGGGGGGGGGTCAGAGCTACCATGGGGGCCTGTACTCTGGAGGATGAGAAGGTCACAGAGAAGGGTTTATCCTGCAGCCTCAGGCCTCTTAATTATCACATGGCTGTTTGGATAGTTGTGCTTTGTGTAAACATCCATGTTTTCTCTGGAGGAGACTCTGATCTTGAGATGAGAGCACAGTCAACAGCCCCAAGACCCAGTTCCTGGCTTCACAAGCAGCACACCCAAAACCAGGGCTGGACCACTCATGCCAGCGAGCAGGCCCTGAGGGTCAGTCTCCCTGTTCCACTCCCAAAGAGCCTGGCACTTACCCACAGCAGTCACCCCCACTTGCACGAGCCAGTCTCCCATACAGCCAAAGTACATCAGGAGACCACTGCTGTTCTGCTGTCCCCATGCAAGTGCCCACCTTGCCAATACCTCACGCCAGCCCTAGGCCTGTTTGAGCTAGGATGGAAGCTGGGCAGCTGGAAAAGGACAGGCTACAACTAGATACACCAGCTAAAATGATGACACTTCAGCCGCAAATGTATATTTTCATTGCCATTAAGTCCTGTGCCAGGAACCAGACCAAGATGGTGACAACACTGTGCCATCAACTGCAATAGGGGGTGTGGGGAAAAAGGCCTGTAGCTCATGTATTTATGAACAGTGAACATACCTGGGCCTCTCCAGAGCAAGGGGGACCACCCCTCCCATAGCTGCAACTTCCCAATTGCAGTGCTTTTAGCGGGATAGAAAGTTGGAAGGTTTGCAAGTGCATCAGGATATTTTAGGCCCCGCTCTCACTTAACACTGATCTAGCACAGTCACTGGTGCTATTCCTGGATCACGCCAGTAAAAGGCAGTTAGGAATCTGGCCCCTTTTATACAGGCCATGTTTCACAATGTTAAGCATAATTTCTTTCATCTAGAACACTACCTGTTAATCATTCTAGACAATGTCTCAGATTTTAGGGATTAAACATAACCAACTTATTGTATAAACCCTGGAAACATCTTGAAGGCAGAAGATGATTTTATCCAGAACATGAAAAGTACAGGCAGAGAACACAGGAAGCTCTAGAAGGTAGAAGCCAACAGTATCTTAGGTTTCAGAGTCGTTAACAGATTTAAAGTGCCTAAAAATGCAACAGGTTGATTCCCCCTGCACTGAGAGAAAGTAGGAGGCCAGCAGCTTCATAGACACCAGCACAACCACCCCTCTTGTCAGGGGCAGAAGAAGAACCAGGCCTTCCAGCTGCAAATAAACCTTTGCAGTTCACATGGACCTTAAGAAGAGATCAGGCCTGTCACATTAGAAGTTTCTCCTTCTTTGTGAGAGACCCTATCAATTTTGCAGAGGTTTTCAGCCCATTACCACATTACAGGTAGACAGTTGTCATAAAGCATTAGATCTAAGCAAGGCTGACAGCATAACTGCAGGCTAGCTCCAGGCTTGGCAGTCTGTGCAACACCTGCAGGCGCAGGACCAGAGTATGCTCCATCAAGAGACAGGCTGGTGTAATCTGCTGTGAATCATTTTGAATTCCTGCCCTTAATTGACAGTGCACTCAAGACCTGGTCTACTATATAGACAAAAGTCTCAAAAATACTAGTGCACACCCACACTCTTGCCAGGAACCTGCTTGCCCTCAGATGAACAAGGGCTTGAGACCTACCTTTCTTTTACTGGAATAAGAGCTCTGCATTTCACTCTGCTTCTTTGTTATTGCAGGCTCACCATTATCACAAGAATAAGCAAGAACAATATTTCTCCTGAGAACTGTCGAGGTTTTATGGGGTAGGGCAGGAGGAAGCAGTTGACATGCTGCTACCCTGGGAAAAGGGAGAAGGAAATTTCAGATAGTCAGGAAAGCCCAGAACCTGGAGAAGTGCACAAATGGTATCAAAGTGCTGTAGCATAAGGCTCTCTGGGCAAGATGGCAACTGCTTCCCTCTGGGGATACCAAAGTCCTGACTGACACATCATTTGGGTTGCTCAGCATCTTTTCTTAGAGATTACATGGGAGGAAAACCATACAGACAGCAGAGGACAGAAGTCACGATTGTCATCCTTGCATTCCACCATGAGCCTAATCCTGCTCCCTCCAAGCCAGCAAGCATTTGCTAGAGATTTAAATAGGCAGGTGCTGAAACTTCCTCGGACAGGTGAAGAGGATTCCTCTTTCACTACTCCTGCCTCAAGTCACCTCCTAAACAAACTCTCCCCCCTTTGTGTTCCAAGCTAAGCCATAAGCTGGGCACCTCCTTTGGCTTCAAGGTTTTTTGTTCTCATTGATGTCAGAATTTTTACAGACTTTTAGACCCAAATTCTTATTTATAGTGTGCTGGAAGCATCAGGAAACTGAAACTGAAAGTGCTTAAATGCCTAGCCTTTGTGCTGCCAATAGAGGATGTAGAGAAGCCAGAAAACAAAGGGGACTCTGGCCTTAGCAGCCCCTTAGAGGTCTCAGTTTTTTAATTAAAGTTCCAAAAGCATTTGCTGAAAAGATAAGAGGGCAACACTGAGACCATGCTGGGGGTGGGGGGGTGTGAGAGTGTGTGTGAGTGTGTAGCGGGGTGCGAGCAGCATTCTGGCTGGTGAGCCAAGTCCCTTCTCTACCACAGATGCAGTTGTTTGCTTTGTAGTGAGAAGCCAGCTGAAAGAAAAGCCAAAAAGAGATCACATGGCTGAAGGAGCAGTTTCCATGACCAGACAAACCCTTCTTCTTACTCTTAAAATCTGCAGCGACCAGACTACAGTACCTGACTAGACCAACAGCAGCTTGCTCACAGCCACAGAACTACCCAGGGCTATGCGCTGCATCCTTCACTAGCCCTGCCTTTCTCAGCATCCCCAGGGACCAGCCCAACCTCTTCAGCATTCGTCTAGCCCTGCATGTTCATTTCAAGGGCCGATTTGTAAGAGGGACCACCAGCAACAAATGTCAGATCTGGTTTAGGACTTGGTTTGAAGGCATTTAGATAGAAGAATAATTACACAGGGATGTGGTTTACTCTGGAGAAATAAAGGCTGTGTTTAAATGTCTGAAATTCCTGGTGACTCTAATAATTGCAACCTCTGCCTCAATAAAATGCACAAATAATATTATTGAAACATTTCCAATCAAAAGGTATTATTTTTGGTTTAAAACAGATGCAGCAGTTGGTATTTAAGAGGAAGACGTCTGGGCGGGCTTACCTCTATTTCAAGGGAAGAAAAGACTACTGGAATATTGGTTTAGTCTCTCTTTCTCTGTTTTTATAGCCTTCATACAGTTCCTCTGTTGCTTTTTCGAAACAACTGGAGAGTATCTCTACAGTGATGCACTGAAGATGTTTTATTACATTAAGGTGTGTTTAAAAGCTTGACCTGGCAAGCCACCACATCCATAGAGAAGCACTACCTCTGCAGTAGCTGAGCATCCTCAGTACCATACCGAGTCAGGCCAACATACCCCAGCATTGCTATTGTACCAGTCTATCAGGCATCAAATTAATTTTGGAAATTAAGAGCCACCTGCCAATTTTGACTTGGAGGATCACAGGGTTACATGACAATGACTTGTAGGTTAAAGACTATTTTCAGTGGCATCTTGACACTTCAAGATGCATCCAGGCATCTACTAGTATGCCTCAGAAGGTATAAGCTAGTAAAGTGCCCACCTGCAGGTTTAAGTGCTTAAATATCAAGTGCCTGTATCTCTTCCGAAAAGAGAGTTCAGGATCCCCAGCACTCTTGGAATTTTGCCTTGAGCTCTCTGCTGACCTGCATTGCTCACATAAGCAGTCAGATGCATCTCACAGAAGCTGGCAGAAATTGGGCCAGTGTTTCATGATTCATGTGCCTATAGGATTAGCTAAAATTAACGTCTTCAAGTAAGACAATAACTGTATCATGCTATTTTACTCCATGGATGCAGTATCAGCACATATGGAAGACATTTATTACTATAAATATTCGGGCACTTGATAGTTATCTAAAAATATAAAATCAGGTTAATCATTCTATCCTACAATCCCTGGCAAGCGATTTGAACTCAGGTTTTTCTGGCTCAGCTTAAGGTTTTACATATATGATCACTTCTGCCAACTGGCAGTACTAAAAATCTTAGGCTGAATTAGTTCTCCAGCAGCCAAAGCTATCTGCACAGTAACGTTACAGAGCTTAGCTTCTTGCAAGCCATATACTACCTAGAGATATCTTGCTGTTGTGTAGAGCTGTGAAAGCTTATGTAGAACAGGTAGAAGAATTGCTTTTCTTTTCAGAGTTAATCATTAACATCTCTTAGGGAAATAAACAACCCAGTCTATTGTCTTATTTCCAAAGGTTGCCCTGGGGCAAATGAAAGCGTTTCATTTGCCCCTTAATACAAAGGCAGCTATACTGTCCTTACACGAATATGCGTAAAACATTCCAAAAGCAAGCTGGTAAAGAAAGTCTCTGAAGAATGCATAGCTACCCATCAGAGAGAAGGCATGGGAGAATAAACTAACAACCTTTCCTTTTTTTTTTTTTTAAAAAAAAAACCAAACAAAGCAAGACTCAGTAACATCAGCACCAGTGGTTATTGGACTTCCAGTAACACAGCACACCATCCTTGGACTCATCAAGTCTCCCACAAATGCAATAAAATTCAATGGCCATTTTACAATCTCCTATTAGGTGTCGTAAAAGCCACAAGACCAGTGTATTCCCTCCCCAGCCCTACCCTTCAAGGGAAGTTGCTGGGGTTTCAGTGCACACAGAGTCATGATTTGTAAAGTTACAGCAAATACAGTGCCCCCCCACCCCCGCAGTTCCTGGGCCTGCCTCAGCCCACCTGCACCATCACCCATGTGTGGAAGATGAAGGTAGTTCTCAGACAGCAAATATTCAGAGGCCTGGCTATGGCTCGTGAGCACAGTCCAAGCTCCGCATAACACAGGCCTGGAAACAGGACAGCTACTTTCACAGGACACAGAGTCAGAGCCAGAAAAAGCACTGATGGATCAGTGCCAGCCCAGCACAGAGGCAGCCCAAGCATCCCTGTAGTGAGCTGGAACTAGAAGGCTGGCAGAGAGCCAGCCTAGGGCTCTGCAGGACCCACACACAGCCAAAGCCTCCAGTGGGAGCCAAGCCGGGTCTTTGCACAGACTCTGTGACACGTCTGTGCCCCCAGGGTGCACCCCAGAGCGGACATACTACCAGCTTATGGCATCTCCCATCAGCTAATGGCCAAATGACAGGAACCAGAAAAGCTAGTGGGATCTTGTTACTGAAGGAGATTACAGAAGAAGACAGCAACTAGTAGCTGAACACAGTGATGCTGTTATCTCTCCCGGACTGGAATTCCCCCAGTCACAAACAGCTGCTCATGTGGCTTTTTTTGTTCCTCAGGGATGTCAGGTTGACACCGCTCAAAAAAAAAATTCCTGTACCACCACAGTACAGGTGCTAAGTAGATAAAACATCCCATCTTTGAGACATGTGCAAGAAGGCTAAAGCAGACAGAACACATACAAGGTTTCTGCAATACATAGCATCGGGCCTCATGTTCCCTCCCTTCACTGAGAAACCTCAAGTGACTCAATTAACTTATACAAGGAGATTCAGGTTTACTCCTTACTAGCCTTCATCTGCTCTACAGCTTACATACTTACTGCCACTACCTCACACGCCTGCTCAGGAAGCACCCAGCTCCTCCTCCTTACCTTGGCTTCTTCCAAGAAGAATCCACCAGCATGCTCCTCTTCTGCAATTATTCCTGCTCCTTCATCAGAAGCCTGTAATTAGTCTACTCCCCTGCTTGCTGTACCAGGTCAGCACATACCCACAGGCTGCAGAGCTCCTTGCTTAGGAGACTTCTTCCTCTTGCCTTGCAAAACACTCCCCAAAATCATTTCCCCCCCCCTTAAAAGGGATCCTTCTTAAACTCTGGCAACAAGGCAGTGGGCTGGGCTAGCCAAGCCCCATCACAAACACACCTTGAAGCATTTAAACTAAGTGGCCCCAACCCATGGACCCACCTGGGTCGGGTCTTAGAGCTGAGTCAACCCCTCTCTAGACTAGCAGCTGCTGCCCTAAAAGACCTCCACCTCGCGGTGCCTCTTCCTGTACACCTCAGCACTGCGTTTTGGGTACCAGGGTCAAAATAACCATGACAGTACACTGCAAGTTCCTTGCCTGTTTGGGAGGCTGGATCACTACCTGAATGTTGTAGCAGTTGATGTGTTTGTTTATGCGGACATATATGCAGTATATACTGCATTTCACCCCATACATGCATTGGCAAGAAAATACACTCTATTTATCCATAGAACCCTAAATAACGTTGCATCAGAAAAAATGAAACCATTTGCAGAGAGTGAGTGCCTGTTAATCATAAGTTGAAGGGGAAAGGAAAAATTTTAAATGAGATATAAAGGGAGGAAGTGACTCAGTGGGTGGGAGGGAGGGGACAAGCGTTCCAGACAGATGGGACATGAATAACTTTTCTGTCTCCCTCTCTCTCTTCTCTCCCAAGTCTTGCAGGAACTGCTGTGTTGAAATAGTCAGTCATTAACTATTTGATGAGGTTTTAAAATCTGAACTGAATTCTCCGAATATAACCAACTATTATTACAGAGTCTGCAGCACAGCAATGCAAGTGTTGGAGCCCTTTGGCAAGCCATAGCGGTGAAGGCAGGACTGAGAACTCTGTAGGAAAAGCCACTAAATGGCATCAGCTGTTCAGCTCTGCATAGTGCTGGTAATGCTGAACAAATCAGAGCAGTAGTGATTAGTGAGTTTGCAGACCAACTGTGACCAAGCAACAGGGCTTCCATCCACACAGCCAGCAAAAAAGCTGATATCCAGGCTCTGCTTGGCATTGCTCAGCCTACAGGACAGTCAAGCCCTGGTACACACTGGGTGAAGGTCATGCTGGAAGAAATTACTGTGGTCCCTCCAAAACCCCTCTCGCTTTGGCTGTCCTCCTGCGGTGCAGTCCCTGGGGCAGATTTTTCCACTTAAAAGCATCCACCTTTTCAGAGGGCTGCGGCACAGGCAAAGATGCCCTTTGGTGCCCATTCAAGGGCAGGATTCAGACTGTGAGTGCTAATAAGTTCCCCTACTGCCCATGGGGAACCTCTCCCACTCAGTCCGCCTTATGCTACACAAACAGGCTGTGAGAAAACCTGAATGAAGCATTTCCCTTCCAGGATGCCAAAGGCTAATTGACCAGCACAAGACCTGCTGAACTTGGTGGAATCAGGGTGGATATAATCATTCAAGAGAGCCAATAACCAATTAACTGAATGGCTTCAGCAGTTTCGAGGTCTGCCTCTTTATTCAAGAGCAAAACAAAGATCAATTTCTTAATAAGCTACTCCTTCCCTCTCATTATTATTATTAGCATTGCAGCAGAGTTTTGTGCATGTAATGAAAGAGTAGGACAAGGGCTGGAACGGCCTGAGTGGTAGAGAAGGAGTGGACAAAGTCTCAAGCCAAAAAACCATATATGCACACACATACACATATAAAACAGGAAGGCTGTACGAGTCCTCCACAGCACAGGCCCACCAGATCGTGAGGGAATTCTTACGACAAAGTAAGAGCCCATCCCAGCTGATCACTTTCACCTGTTTATCAGAGCTTTTCCACAAGGAAAAGCAAAAGTTCTTGATTTCAGTCACCTAGCACGGCAGCGTTGAGGTTTGGCCTGGCCTCCTCAGCACTGCCACAATGGCCATGGGCTCACCCTAGCCCATGAGCTTCGCCAGCTGCTGCCAGGAGGCAGAAGCCAGTGGGATCATTGGTGATTGGGCCTGGCAGCCCAGAGCCCAGCCGCTTGCTGGCCCTGCTGCAGTGACAGTGCGTGGCAAGTAGGACACGAGCACACACTCCCTTTTGACAGTGAGGACACTGACTTCTGGCAGAGTGCTGGGGCAACACCTTCATCTGCCACTGCTACATCTGCCAGAGCCCCAGAACAGAGATGTGCTCCTCAAATCCCATCATTGCATTGCCCTGCAGTTCCCCTATGTGTTTTGCTTTTGAAATTGCAGGTTCCTACTCTGCAGCTACATCACCAGCTGAAATCACAGTTCTTTTAGCCAGAAAGCCTCCAGAACTCCTTGCATTCTCCTCTCTTGCAGTAAGGCAAGAAACAGCAGAGCAAAGTACAAATTCCTCCCCACCTCCCAATTCCTCTTCTCCTCCCCTGAAATCAGGGGCACTTGGAGATAATGATCTCACCCATGAAGATACAAACAGCATCATCTACATTTTGCAGCATCTCCCACATATACCATCACATGTTACCAGGCAGCCTTCTGGTGAAAGCGCAGGTTTCCCTTTAGGATGCATAACTTTGCGTGGCCCTGAGAAAGCCCTCTCCACAACAGCAGCAGCAAGACTGCCTTCATTTCGCTTGCATGCATTTTAGCTGAGAGTGTGTTACCAGACCGCACGACAAGCAAAACATTGCAGAAGTCTCTGAAGGAGAAACCAAGAACTCAGAGAAAGGGGATGATGCTGGGAGTCCTTTTTTTAAGGAGCTGTAGCTGCAAATAGTTGTCCGAGACAGACCGGCTTGTTGACTTTCTCACAGCAAAAGGCACAGGGCTGTTTAATTGATTTTAGCCTGTAACTAAACATATACTTCTTTCAATATAATGAACAGCAATGCTACAATACTGCTCTCCTAATGTAAATTGATCCATTACAGATGAGTGTTTAGATCAATGTGTGATGTCCTGATTGGAAATAAAACTGTTTGCTCAAGACTGCTATAAAGACAATGGGTACTGATAGATAGTATTTATGTGACAAGGAATGGCCCTTAAAAAGGAGATTGCCAAGACCATGTCCATCAATTATGAAACCAACACCCAGCAGCCACGCATGCATTTTTAAAGACAACAAGAAAGAGGAAAAGATCCCAAGGCCTTTGAGATAAAATACACAAGGCACTAGAACAGCAGAGGGTCTTGTTAAAGGCCGAGAGAGCTTCATGGGCCATACACAGCGACAGCAGAAATCAGCCAGAGGAACAAAACCAGCCACTAAAACATCATGGGCCAAATCCTCTGTGGCTTTAAATGGATGGGAGGCTTGAAGAAGCCCCTAAGGCCTTGTGAGTTTATAGCAGCAGGCATTTCCCAGGTCTTTAATTCCTGGTGCTCCCTTGAGGCAGCACCACATAGCCCAGTTCAGCACGGTGGGCAAGGGACTATAAAAGGTGAAACCCTTAATGGGAGAGGCCTAATGACAGCCTCCTCCCTCTTTCCAGCAGGGGACTGTTGCCAGACAGGGCAAAGCTGAGGTCTCAGCAGGCTGGCACAGGTAGGCTTACCTTTCTCAGCCCCGCAGTTCTGCTTGCTTTCCAGCACGGAAAGTTGTCAGCTCCAGGCACACTGGTGTTGGGGGCCATGGCCGCCCCGGCAGGGTAGCCAATGCCTGTGGTCATGTAGGTCTGAATGATGCTGTTTATCCACCCACATTATACAGGGGTTTGTTTTCTGCAGAGAGCAGCTGGCCTCCACCGGATAATTGTACCATGGTTTGTGTTCTATATGCTCACAACCCAGGTTTTATCATCTCTGTGCATTTAGAGAAAAGTTAATTTCTCCAGTTACCTTCAAACATATTGTGATTAATGCATGTGCTTCTCTTGCTGGTAGCTATTCGTTGCGGTCTTTCATTACCTCACTTGCATGGGGCATTTTTGTTTTCTCCCTTGTGTGCTGAGGAAGTTTTCTAAGAGCTGGAGTACGGGCTTGCCTTTGCGCTGGATTGTGTCCCAGCCATTCATTACTGGGGCAGCTGCAAGCACTTCTCTTTCTTCTAGGGACAAGCTTCGCCTTTGAAGCATGCTGCCAGAGCCCGTTGGGGCGCTTGGTGGGACAGGGCCGTGCCTGCACCACCACACGGGGCCTGGTGGCCTCATGCCGGGGCAACCCCCAGCTTCACAGGCAGGAAACCTGGGCAGAGCAGACTCCCTCCTGCCTCGGGCACCCGTTCCGCGGCAGGGAGAGCACTGGCAGCAGGATGCCATGTGGTCCCAGCAACGTGTCCTCCACCGGTGATTGCCATGCCTAAGATGGCCGCCAGGGACCTAAAATGGCTGCTGCAGACACCGTGCTTCAGCTGTGAGTGCACACCCCACCCACCTTGGCTCTTCCCTGTCCCATTGGCTGGGGCCCCAGCAGTGCCGCTCCTGATTGGCTGTGCCTGCAGTCTGTCTCAGCAACACAGGGGCAGCAGGTGCCGAGGCAGCTGGTGTGAGGAGGCACAGGCACCCGCGGGCCGGCCTGGGATTGTCAGAGCATTGGGCTGAGGGCAGCATCCACCTTGCTGGCAGTCTGGGCTCTGGAAGGCTTTATGTTGTCCTTAAATGACTTTGGTGCAAGAGTGGGAGCATGCGGGCAGTGCTGGTGGCTCCAGAGCCGGGGAGATCCACTGAGGCAGGAGGAGCCACTGGGCGGCTAAGGCCTGCGGTGACCCAGGTAAGATGGCAGAGTTCAGGGCCAGGGCCCTCAGCCCCACACTGGACAGGCAAGTGCTGGAAACAACAGGATTGCCAGTGGTTTCACTACCAGCCAAGTGCAGATACCCATGGTGGGCCAGGGCTGAGCCGGCTTGGCGCCGTGGTGCACAGTTTGCAGGAGGTGCAGCTGCTGTCTATGAATATATTGGGTGATGGGTGGCCAGAGATCAGGAGGGGATGCTGGGTGGGGGAAACTAAATGAAAGGACAATGTTGACACAGAACAAATGATGCTAAATGGCTTGTGAAAATAGATCCATTGAGGGAATGATATTCTGCAATAGCCTTTAAATACAAATAGAGGAGAAAAATAGCCTTTAAATACAAACAGAGGAGACTTGGTTGGTTTGTGAAACTGAAGGGTGGACCCTGTGGCGAAGGACTGAATTTGCTGGTCACACTGTATTCCAGTTTCCTTGCAAGAGTCCCCTTCATGTCCATGAGACCAATGTGCTACACCTTCTGCTCCCCCGAGGGGTAACACATGCCAAATGCTTCTTCTGATCACCTCTGATCTTAAATAGCTGAAACTGTGATGACCGTAGCATGTACTCTCATCAGACGGTAAAGACGGACCAAGGCTGTGCAGGCAAGGAACAGTCTGTTAGGGCAAGAAGGAGCTGGTCCCTCTCCCCTTGAAGCCAAGAGCATGTGGTGCTACTGAACTAGTCAGACTTGGGACATGGAAAGGTCACCTCCCAAGTCTATTTCTAAGGAAGATGTCCGAGGACATCATGGTGGTTGTTGCTGCTGAGGCACTGCTGCTCGTGTTCAGGTTGCTCAGTTATTTCAACCCAGGAGCAGGTGTCCCAAGGCTGTGACAGAGCAGCTCTGTTGCTTTCGGCACCATGCTGGCTTATGAATGGTGTCCCTCCAGCAGCCTCTTTCTCCCACTTCCATCCTTAGAAAAGAAAAGCACAGTAAGAAAGTAGGACAGAGAAGCTGCAGTCTCTTCATACAACTGTGGACAAAAGAGCTCAGCTGAGTTTCGGGTGTCTGAGGAGGGCATAACATTATTCCAACACTGTTTCATGCTACCTTACCAGCTCTACAGTGCACAGAGCCATATGAAACGGATGAGAAGAACTGCAGCAGCAAATACCTTTTCTGGGAGTGGTTGCCCTTTGGGGTAATGCCAACATTTAACTTTGTACTTCACAGCACTACCATGGCATCAAAGCACATCCATTCAAACACGAATTTTATAGACCTGCAGCACATGGGTTAAGAAACAGGTAGGTAGGCACAAGCCTGCTGACAACACCTCAACAAGGCTGTGACTGGTGTCTTCCTCTGGAGGGGTCTGCACTGGCAATATTATATTTCTGTAGCTCTTGTCTCAGAAGGGCTGTGGTCTATGCATGTGCGCTTACTTTATGTTTGGCTGGCACTTTCCATTGTGAAGGAAGGCAGCGCCTCAGAAAGCCCTAGGTTGAAAGTTGTGCCCAAGTCACTCGGAGAGGCGGCATTGGCTGGTGGCACATTTATTCTGGTGCTGTAATGGGAGCAGGTCTGGAAACCTCCCCACAGTTACAGCACAGGGCCCTCAGAGCCACCCGCTTTAGTCCTCCACAGGGCACACTCATCCTTGGTCTTGCTTTGGTAGCTCAGATCCAGGCTCATTTTCACTGGCTCTTGCTCGCTTCACCACAGCTATTGCCAGCAAAGCAGCTGACCTGGGTCTCAGCCAGGTGAACCCCTAAGAGGGGGATGCACATCAGGTCCTGGCAGTGCCAAAGGCATGAAGCACTTTTAAACACTGCCCAAGAACTACGAAATCCCTTCTATTATTCTTGCTCGAGTGTGAAAACACTGAATGAGGCAAAGGAGACATCATCTTTTCTGATCTTCCCTTGCCAATATATTTCTTGTGTCTGGATCTCTGAGCTACCTTACAGAGCAAAAGCATCTGTTTTACTCCAGTAGGGCTCTGAGTTTTGTCTGAAGGCACCTGACCCATTTCTCAGTTGCAGGAGCCCTATCTGTGCTGATCCAGGTACCTTACTGTTCACGCTGGTCCCATAATCCCTACTCTTACAGCAGCCTTACGGTTCTCTTCATCTTGGGAGGAATGCTTCACCCACCCTGTGCCTCTTCTGTACCTTACCTGGTAAGAGTTTGCTAGTGAACACTACCTGCATTTCTGCTGTTGCAAACTACACTGTTGATTAAGATTGGTCATAAAAATAAGTCTCTTTTCTGAGAACATTTCATTGGTGATCTTCACCCCATGCCAAGGTAGATCATTTCTCGTGGTTAATAAAATTAGATGAAAAGCAACAATTACGTAGCATAAGTGGAGAATAAACCTATGTAACTTAAACATAGTGACAGGTAGTACCTGTGAACATTCAAGGTTCACAAGCAGAAAATAGCCTTTTTATTAAAATGCTTCTCTTTCTGTCATTATCTTGATGCATTCTCAAAAGGACTGCAAGGGGGAACTCTGTCATGAGCCAAAGCAGATTTTTTTTCCCCCCTTGAAATAGCCACAATCAGCCTCAGTTGAACACTAAGGCTTCAATTCAAGAAAATTCATCTGATCAGATCAGCTACTTCAGGAGGAAAAAAAAAAACATCCTTCAGCACCTGGGACTTCCACCTAGAAGAGAAAAGCCTAACATAAAAGAAAACCAGGAAGGGAAAGCCAGACAAATTCCCCTTAGAATATGGTCCAGATTTAGCAGGGAGAGAAACCACCATTCAAACAAAATACTGAGGGTAACAGTAGATTTTCCAGCTCCTGAGGTCTTCAAATCAAGACCAGACCCCCTTCTGCAGGGTAAATGACACCACTCCTCTTAGGAGGAACCGGCTGTAGCTCCTTGCCTTGAGCACGCACTGCCTTGCAGACAGAGTTGCAGGGCTGGAGCATGATGTGTCTGGTGTGTGCGTAGGACCCCCAGCAGAGATGAGCTGCTCAGCAGCAGGGCAGCCTTTCACACAACCAAACCAGCCAGGGGAACAGCAGCCATGGCTCACCAGCTCAGCATGTGAGCCTCACCTTGCCTCCCACCACCTTTTACTTCCCCTGGTTCCAGTGACCTGTACCCACCAGTCGAGCAAGACCAGCATTTGGCCATCAGCAACCAAAAATTCTGGAAGGAGGGGAAAGCCCGCAGAAATCTGCACTTGACCTGCTCGCTGTCTCTCCCTCCCCTCTATCATCTTATTGCCTGAGGTGGGGCTGACTTACCTGCAGCACGCTCCCTGGCTGGCACGCTCCCCACCATCTGCACCACAGCCAAGGAGTGAGCGCACAGGTTTCCTGCCACTGCAGTGAAACGGGGCTTTCGCACTCCTGAAGTGTCTGTATGTGAGCAGAAAGAAGTGGATCTTGGCAGGGACGCCAGAGCCACCCCTCTCCATCCTTGCTTCTGTGCACTTTTCCAAAGGTTTCAAGGGTGGCATGCATTTGCTGTTCCCTGTTGGCTTTGTCACGCTGCTTGCTCCCCAAGTCTCAGGCTGATGGCATCCCTCCCCTGGATGGCTTGGCTCATGTTATTTTGTGTTAAAACCAGTATGTTTTTTTAATGGCTATAAATAAGTTAAAACTGCATCTTTAATTAATCACCGCACTTTATATTGTAAGTGGAGAATTTTTGTAATGACTCGTTTATGATTTTAAGATGCCATTTGGTCACTGTCAGATGTATCTAGCTTTTATCCCTCCATGTTTAACGGGTTCAGTATAGAAACAAAATTTCATCAATGAAGGATTCTAATCAGTTTAGTCTAGAGCAAATAATTGGTTACTAAGTAAGTGGGAAGAGATTGAGCAGATACCTCTATCTAAGCAATGCTGAACTTCAGGCAATAGTATGTTCATAATCTTAAAACCATTCAAAACTAATCTGAAAATGTTTAATTTTCACTCACACAGGTTTGAAATTAGAAATACATATGTCTGGATGACTAAAACATGAACAACAAATAGGAGCAGCAGCATGTAAAAGAATAGAGGAGTAGAAGCATTAATAGAAATATTTCTGCTATAGCAGCTATTAAATGATTATTATTTTTTTTTACGGTTTGGAAGAACCCATATGTTTATAGGATTTTCCCCCCAATTAAAATATTTGTGTGTGTGGCTTTCTCCGTATATTACTTAGCTACACACACAGAGAGTGCATGTATAAAATTTTCTGTCAGTGAAGTGAGAGCTGCTTCTCCTTTTCTTTATTGTCCCACTGGCAGGCAGAAAAGGACACCCAATCCAACACCATCAGCATCTTCACAGCACCTGTCCGGTGCAGTTTCGAAGGCCAGTTCGTGCCCTCTGTCACCCCCATGCCCATGAAGACCGGCGGAACCCCAGCCTGGCCTGCCTTGTGCCCGGCAACGCCTGCCGTGCAGAGCAGGAGCAGCGCGCCAGCAGCACCAGGCTCCAGTTGTCCTGTTACAGCCCTTCCCCGACACAAACAGGCTGCTGCTCTGGTGCGGAGGTGGTTGGTTAAATGTGCCCCGTGGAAGGGGCACGGGCAGCCCAGGACCCCCTCCGAGGTGAGCGTAGGGAGAGCAGCCGTGCACTCCAGAGAACGGCACTCAACCAAATGCCATTGTGCGCAGCTTCCAGGTGCCCACACATTCCCTGTGCATAGAGAGATGCTTAGTTTTTATTTGGTCTCAGATTAAATTCAAGTGACAAGCAGGTGGCTGGATATCCAAAGATGTGGTTACTTCTCCCCCCCCAACCCCGCTTTCCCCCTTATTTTTTCCTCAAGGGAGCAAAAAGGTATTTTATATAGGATGTAAATAAGCCACAAAAAGAACTATTGCATGGGAATGATGGCAAAAATAATAAATGCTTTTAAAAATTGTTCTACCTCAGTTCCTGGACAACTCAAGTATGATGTGCGGTATAGGATCTGTCTGCCAGGATTGAATCCAGGCACTCACCACTTTGTTAGCTTAAGAATTTTAAGCAATTTCTTCCATTTATCTGTATTCTCCCCAAAATTATTTCACACATTTCTCAGATACATCAATCCTTCCGGCATTCCTCTAGACACTCAGTAGGATGCCCGGCTATAAATATAATAAAGCCTTTTATTATGTCCATTAACCATGGACATGTGTGCTCCAAAAGTTTCCTGACACGCAGTCATTTGTGGCTTTTTAATTATAAACAGAAAAAATCTACCAGCAAAAGAAGACAGCAGGCTGGAAGTGGATCTTTATGTGTGTTTTGAGCATGTTCTCTGGCAGGCTGATGGCACCCACACCCTCCCCAGCGGAGGGCCCTCGGTGTGTGCACATAATGTGTACACTGAAAGCCAGTAACACAGCGGGTCAGTCCCAGGTGACAGATTTGTCAGCTGTGCCAACCCCAGGGAGCTTGTGCAGGTTCTCAAACCCCCGTAACGCTGATCAACTCTTTTTTTCAACATGCAGATGTGCCCCCTCCATTCTGCAGACCTTGTTCCACTTGAACTCAGCAGAAAAGAAAAAAGGCCCAGTAAATTACTTGACAAATTAAGTCATATTTATTGAATGCGTTTTATTTCAACAACCAAAAAATTCTAACAGCCTAACAATGCACATAAGTTAAAAATTAATTATCACTTAGTGATAACAAAGATAAAGTTGATTTACATGGAAAAAAGAACATTTACAATATGTTAATCCTTATTCACATTGTTGATACTGCAATAAAACACAATTTGTTTTTTTTTATTTTTTATTTCACAAAAAAGGCGGAAAATTGTGCTTTGTTAAGAGGCACTACAAGAAAAGTTTCTTTCTCCAAATAGATATTATATGATGGATATTGAATAAATAGACATATATGCATTGTAATTCGCAAAGTTCTGGCAAGACCACAGGCTAAAATGCCCACAGATTCACTTAGAACCACTGCAAAATTGGCAGTGAAATTAAAAATAAAAAGGCAAGACTCAGCATTGAAAAAATACCTAATAAAATTTTTGGTTGAAGTGTAAAAGATACCAAATGTCGATGCCATCATCAGATGAACAACCTTACGCAGCTTGGCAAAATTCAGTTTCCTTTCAAATGCATGGAGTGATTTCAGCTACAGGATAAGAAGACAGTTTTGACAGAGTAGCTCTGAGAGAAATATAAAGCAGCAACCATTGAAATTCTGATTAAAGCTGCAGCGTACTACAGAAATAAAGGATGAAGAGCAAAAGGGGCATCAAGTAAGCAACCCACCATCATTTTGCAAAGGTCTATGAAATTTATGCAGAGATACTCTTACGTTTCAAACATTAGTTTTGAAAAAAATCCCTTAAAAACTCCAGAGGTTACTGAGCAGCTAGAATTAGCTTGTATTGCAATGTCTTCTCCCTGTATATTGTCTGTTCTGAGTAAATATCTACATGTAGAGGTTTGTTTTTCGTTTTTAACTCCTACCTTTTATACCTTTCAAATATATAAATAGTATTAACAGCTATATTACATTGCCTGGTGTAGTAAACAGAAAGTAACTTTCAAAGTGATATTGCATGAGGTCTTTGTCAAGGTTACATGAAAAGCCCATGTGAAAAAAGGAAGAAAAAACCCAGAAGCCTTGTTGGTACGCTTACGATTGCAGTTTGAACAGGCGTCTGAAATCAATCCAGCTGCAAGAGTAGCAAAGGTGAGGTCTTGTCTCGGGAATCATTGCACTGAAGTGGAAAGGAAATGCTACTTGGTGTCTCTTGTGACATGATGCCTCGGAACGGGTGGATGCTATAGCAGACTGCAGCTTTAGTGCTCATGCCATTGAAGAGTCAGTATTAGCTCTGCTTTATGTAACGTAGCTGCTAGCTAGGTCGCCTCACCGCGAAACCCTTCGACAAGGAGCTGGATGGGTGTGAAGGGCCTCGCGCGCCTGCACCCCCCTGCAGCAGGGAGGTGGGCTGCAGCTTGGGGGACCCGCAGCTGAAAACACTTCATTTCACTGGCACAAAGCGCGTGACACGGAGGAAGCCCAGCTAAACCAGAAACACGGGGAGGCCAGCGAGGAGGGCGAACAGGAAGTCAGCAACACAACCCCTCGGTCTGTCGGCAATTTACCTGGACAGGATGGTCGGGATCGTGGCGTTCTGTGTCCCAGTGTCATTTTACACTTGTGTGTGCATGTGTGTGTGTTTCACCTCAGTATAAAAAAAAAAAGCAACAACAAGAAGGAAGCTTATAAATTTTAAGATCTGAAACAGAGAACAGGTAAATAAAATCCACAGTAAAATGTGGTTCATAGTATGAATTCCATACATCAAATCTCAACACGTTATCTTTCTTCTCTTTCTATAAAGACCTCGTTAACAGACAAGTCTTCTATGCACTGAACTCCGTTTTAGTCATTCTGAATCCCAGGAAAATTCATCTGTTCACTACAGTAAGGACTGTCTGGAGAGTGGAACATGCTGTATCCTTTTAAGTGTGCACTGTGTTTAAAGTACTTTAACTTACTAGGTTGTTTTTTTTAAGGTGCCCTGATTTGTTTTTTCCATTTTCTCTCTTTTTTTTTTTTTTCCTCTTTTCTTTTTTTGGCAGTGTTGATTTAAGTCTTTAAATACATACCTCAAAAATTACCCATCAAGATGCAAGATAGGAAGCCATATAATAATGAAAAAAAAAATATCAGGGATAAACATAGAAAATAAATAGGAATTAAAAAATAGTCACCACACCCTGAGAGCAGGTGGCACTTTATCAAAAAGCCAAAGCAACTCATTGTGAAGTGGTTTTAATACATAAACAAGTCTCATCTTTAAAGAACTTATTTCACAGTCTATACTTTCAGGTTGTAAAGTTCTGTCCCATGCAATTTTTATATATATATATTTTATGCAAATATATATATATACACACAAAGTTGTAAATTTTCCTTCACTGATTTCATAGGACTTTTTCTTCCCATTTACTTGCTAGATGTCCCTTTCATAAGTGCAAGTTTAATGAAGGCATAATCCTATGTGATTACAATGATTACTTCAGTCAAATGTAGGAAGTGTAACACTTGAGTGTCTGTGTCAAGGCGGTGTCTGATAGGGCAATGCTGAATTCATTCGGTTTGCACATGGATCATGCGCAACGGAAACAAAAAAAGAGAAAAAAATTAAACCCAGAAAATCCTTGGATCAATGTATTGCTTTCTGCACTCCTGCCTCACATTATCTCTGGTCGATGTCTGCTGGAGCTGCCTTGCTTTTGTCGGGGTTCTCTTCCTCAGGCTCCACTTTGTACATTTCCTCAGAGCCCTCCTCACTGTCGTTCTCCTCCGACTCCGTCAGCAGCTCCTCATCCTTGTACTCTGCCACGTCAACCACTGTTCCCAAATGCTCTTTTAGCTTCCCGTGGTGCTTTACGTGGTAACGCTGGTTCTGGAAGAATTTGATGATGGTGTGTTTGGGTAGATCCAGCTGAGCAGAGAGGGTGTGGATGGCTTCCTGATCAGGGTAGAGACCCACGTCGTGGATAAAGCTTTGAAGGATACCTAGAGCTTCCAAGGAGATCTTGGTACGGGATCTTGGCTTTTTGGCACAACTGTCCTCAGCGGGTGGAGGAGGAGCCTCTTCTCTAGGCGGGGAGTTCTCCTTCGCAGGTTGGGACTGCTGTCTGTGCAGCACCTACAAGATAAAACGGAGATTTCACGTACATGCTGACCCCCTAGGTGCTTGAGATAAGGGCACGTGTACAACAGAGTCTACTTTGTTTTGGTGAAGAAAAATATTAATTAATATTCATTTTCCGCTACCTTTCTCACCTCTAAGACAGCTGCATCAGTAACTACAGACTGAAAGGAGGAAGCAATATAAAAGGCAAATGATATCAAATAAATATAAAACCACAAAATAAATAGGAAATACAAAATGCAAGTAACAGAAAGAAATACAAAATAGCCAAAACCAAAATTAAGTCAAAAGGTATTACAGCCTTGCGGTCATGATGACTGGCCAGTTGTCCCACCTCAGACAAGTCGTTCTTCCACTTTGCTCCTCTTCTCCTGCCTCCTTGTTTCCTCTCCTCTTTTTAGGCTAGAGACTTTCACAGTTTCTATAAGATGCCAAGTACCACAAAGGCCTAGGCACACGTGGGATTGTCAGGTGCCACTTTATCATGAATAATGATTTGGCATTAAAATCCATCACAGCTGCTTTATGGAAGAAAAAAACAGTAAAAGTGCAGAGATTTGTTAAGACTTCCCTTCTACGGCGAGTGACATTGTAGTCCATTTGGTTGCTTCACAGAGCTGGCTGCAACACATCTCTTGAACAGATTTCTCTGTATTACATCTGTATTAATTTCACTAGTTGTGGAGTTCTGAGTTCAAATAATTACAGTTCTCCATTCTGAGAAACCCTCTGGGCAAACACACTTTTCAGTCTTGTAACAGATTTTCACCAGCAGCATCTCCTTTTTGGTGAGTTTAAAGAAAGCACATGCAGCTCTTACTCTTCCTAACAGCCACTTAAAATGACTAAGAAAGGGCCTCGTGCAGCCCTTACTCCAGGGGAAAAAAATACCTGCTCTGAATCGTTAGAAACACAGAGGAGCTCCATATGCTTTCTTTAAAACCAAACCTACACAACAGAGATTGCTGGCAAAAATCCCCTACGGGATTGAGGGCTGAATTTGCCCAGAGGTTTCTTCAGACGGAGGGAAATAATTATTAGAACTCAAAACTACAGAGCTAGCAAAATCAATATGGATAAATATTTCCTTCCACAAGTAAGAGGGAATTCTGGCTCTTCACCCAAGAAGAAAACGTCTTTGCTGCAAACCGTAAGATCCAGAAAATCAACCTTATATTAAAGCTCTCTGAAGGGAAAAAAATAAGGATAAATAACGGCAGTGTGCCGAGAACTTGCACCGAGTCTTACCCACACACCGAGCCCGCAGGACAACACTGCACCCACCAAGTTACTGCTGCAAGGGGCAAGTCCACTGTGGAATTACCAGCCTGCAGTGCAAATAAATAGAAAAGCTCTGTGCCGAGGAGCCCTTTATTCACTTCCTCCATCAAACGTTGCTGTCGTCATAATTTATAACATCAGTGATCGTCAGTTTTTGAAAAGTGCGTTGAAGTCCCCAGCCACTGCCCACCGCACACGTGTGGCCGAGGAGCCGGAGCTGCGGAGACGCTGTGACACGGACCCGACCTGCAGGCTGGCCAGGGGCGCCCTGCCTCCTGCTGCCCCCGCCGCAGGGGTGGCCGGCCAAGGGGGGCTGCACCCCAGCTGCTGCTCAGCACCGCCGGGCACCTCCAGCTGCTGCTCAGCACCGCTCACTCGGCCCGGGCCAGTGCCTGGCCCTGCCGCCCTGATGAGCAGCGGGTGCTCGTGGGAGGGAGCACACCAACACACAACTGCACATCCCACCACCAGCAGCACGAGTCACCGCTGCTGCCACCGCAGAGCCGGCTCGTGACGGTGACGGAAAGCACCCAAACAAGGAGGCAGCTTCATGGCAGCTCCACACTGTCAGCTGAAAGCAGGTGTCGCCATCGGTGAGAGGCTGGGCTTGCCACGCTGCTGGCAGGAGCCACTGGTGGGCAGAAATGCTGCAAGCGTGTTTCAGTGCCAATAGATTCGTTTCCCTCCGAAGCACGTAAATACTTGGGGTGCCGCAAAAATGGAGCTAACCAAGGAGCTGGGGGAAAGAAGAATCTCAAAGGGCAATGACAGATACTCTGGCTTATGTTTTACTACATCTTCTGTAATAAGAGAGAGTAATGTTCCAATGAACGGAATCGCTCAGCTGCTCTTTGAGGATTTCTTTTTTGTCCATGGATTGTTTCCAGACAGGACTGATGTTTCCAAATAGCGGGGTTACAGAGGAGGCTCAGATCCATACCTGCATCAGCAGGGAGCACCGAAAGCAGCAGAGCCGGGATCGCTGACACTAGCCAAGGACCCAGCCCCATAAATTTGTCACACAGCCCCTGGCTAAGTTACATCTCCTGTTGTGCCCCCTGGTCCTGTCCCCTGACACTGTAAGGCAACAGAGCAGCTCCACCCCACTCCCGTGGAAAAAAAGAAAAAGGAAAAAAAAAAAAAAAGAGGCTTTAACACCACAAATAAACCAACAGGGAATTTACAGACAGCATCACATGAAAAGCCTCAAGTAGCATTGCTAATCAGAAGCTGAATTCAAGTAGCAGCTAACAGAGATAGAAACACATCTAGAAAGAGTGCGAATTACTTGGTTCATTCCTGTCGGAGTTGGAAGCGGGCTTTTTTTGCCTTTTCAGTTGACAAATAGCATGAGAAACGATCCAGCTTGAAAAATGTTACAAGACTTCCAATCAAATATAATGATGAAAAAAATCCAACAATACAGGATCGGCAGCAGTAAAATGTTTAATTTGAAGGAGATGAAGAGATGCCTACAGCATCTATAAAGCAATCAACCAAAGAGAGGGCTGAGAGCGGGAGGGAAAGAATAATTTTACTTAACCCTTCCTTTTCTGGAGTGACCTCTCCATCCTCTCCAGAAGAGAAAACACATAAGCCAGGGGTTATCAGTGTAAAATATTAGCAAAATATTGTATTTTATTTCACTTACTGTTTTCCTAAGTAATAAAACCCCCTAAAGCTACTCTTATAACAGATAAATCTCATGATTTCACTGACTTCTGGGGGCTTGCTCTGGATTTCCAGTGGCATTAACAAAGGATTTCAGCGGCACAACATCACCCATATACAGAGAGATGGATAAATGCACAGGATTTCCTTCCGGTTTAGGCTGTGATCAGTTTTGTATTTCTTTCCAATAATGCAGACTATTTAATACAAAAGAGCATGCTTTTCTATGGGAAACAGATCAGCTGTTGCGGCACATGATGCAATATGAAATCTAAATTTTTGCTAAGTATCTGCTTTGATCTCGTTTATGTAACACGCCGGTCAGTTTGGGCAATTTGCTTACTTCATGTCCAGCTCCACATGCCACAGCCTCACAGAGGAACTAACCATCTTTGGGAGTTCCAGATTTTCAGGTTTTGGGTCATGATGATGCTCGTCAATCTGCAGGTAGAATTTCCCCTGGCTTCACTCACTGCTGCGCACGCCCCGCCAGCACTCCAGGTTTGGGGTCAGCACTGCTCTGCTTCCCTACTGCGAAGCAGGAACCCCCCCCGATCTCCCGTGATTAAAGTACAGGCTGCAGCGCATCTTCCAGCGTGGACAAGCCCCCCAGACGATGGTCTGATCGACCAGGAAACACAATGCATACGGTGGGCTTCAGAGAGAAGGGTAAGCGTGACAGCCACGCTCAGCTTTCCTTTTCCCGAGAAAGCCGGTGCCGGGCTCAGAGGCCTGTGCATCCCGGCGTGGGTGCCCCGTGCACTCCTCTCCCACCCCCTTCTTCCCCCGAGCCCTTCCCCATGGCTCCCCGGCCACAGGTGGGGCAGCCACCACCTCCTCCACAGCCACCACCATCTGGAGCCGACTTCCCTTCCCCTCCCTCCCTCCTCACTGACTCCCCATCTACTTGCAAATCAAATGTGAAGATATAGATTTCCTTCCATGCCCACAGGACTTATTTTTTCCATCCCTTTCGAAGATTTCGTTTTTAAACTCTACAGGCATGGCTGCCTCCTCAGCATTTCAGAGCAGAGCCGCTTTGGAAGATGCTGCTCTGTGATGGTTCGCTCAGGCTGACTTTAACTTCATACACACACTCATTTTTTTCAAACAAATTAACCAGCCCTGGTAGAAAACTTGCAAGGAAACAAATATGATGGAAGTTGACTTTAAAAGATAAAGTGACTGGTCTTAAATCGCACTGTACTGAAATATGATTTGAAGGCCACAATGAAAACCAGCTGGAAGCCATGTGTAAAATATAATAGTACATGCCTACAGGGAAGGAAGTGAGATATTGAATGATTAAGTTTAGGAGAGTATATAACATACTGTATCATTACGGGAGTGATCAGGATTACTTGTAATAAGCTAAGGGTTTGTGGTCTTTCTAAAATCCAAAGCCAAGAATTACTGGGGGGAAGGGATCACCACACTGCTCTACACGTATCTGCTCCCCACGCCTCAGGACGCTCCCAAAGGAGAAACCTGACGGGCAGGCTGGGACAGCCAAGAGGTGAGCGATCCTAAACCGAACGATGGAAGTCTTGTAATTGCAGTTTGTGTCTGCACTGCATTTAATTTTGGCTGGATTCACTGTCCCACTGATGTTTGTTTCCATTTCCACCTACTTTCTAGCAAGAACTAGACGCGTGAAGATGGTGAGTTGCTAGGGGCAGCTGAGCAGGATGCTTGTGTGGGGTAGGCACACGGCTCGGGCAGCAAGGCTGACAACACTTGCTCTGTGGAATGCCACCTTTCGGTGCCGCAACGGCTGTTGCAGCAGATTAGAAACGGGAACTGCACTTCTACCTGGCAACCCCAAGCTCTTTTGTTTTCGTGCTGTCGTTCTGCTCATCCCTTTGCAGACAGGACTGGGCACGCGAGCTCCCTTCCGATGGGTTTTGCTGAGACGATGAGGCTCCCCTTTCTATGAGAAACACTCAAAATGTTACATTCTTGGACTGTGCATTTGCAACAGAGACAGCCCTTGTGACACAGACACCACCTTCCTCTGTGCGTGGGGAGAGCGCACCAACAGGTACCTCACGAGGCATGTGCCAGCCAGTGCCAATTCTCACAGCCCAAACCCACAAGGAGCAAAGCTGGATGGATTGGCCTTCACTTAACCAGGGGAGATTTTGGAAGAAATTTCTTTACCGAAAGGGTTGTGAGCACTGGAACAGGCTGCCCAGGGAGGTGGTGGAGTCACCGTATCTGCAGGTATCTAAAAGATGCATAGATGTGGCACTTAGGGACATGGCTGAGTGGTGGGCTGGGCAGTGCTGCGATAACGGTTCGATGTGATGGTCTGAAAGGTCTTTTCCAACAAACAATTCTATGATTTTACCCTCCATGGTGTGAAGGGGTCTCAGGTTTTAGCTTTCCTTCACATTTCCACTGCTCTCGTAGCCAGCCAATAACACTATTGCACCAAGGACTTTTATGCCAAAGAGAGCAACCTTTTAGCCCGCTTAAGGAGCCCAAAACAAAAGCCAAAGAGAATGCACACACATTAAAAAATATAGGTTCAGTACCTGTGTTCGGTAACACTGCTTGTCTATTACACCCCGCCCGAGCATT
Organism: Falco cherrug; assembly: GCF_023634085.1. Lineage (NCBI taxonomy): Eukaryota > Metazoa > Chordata > Aves > Falconiformes > Falconidae > Falco > Falco cherrug. The sequence goes on along the minus strand of NC_073704.1, from coordinate 1,046,932 downwards.
CAGGGTTACTCAGCAGGGTTTGCTGCCAGATTGACTCAATACAAAAACGGATTCACTACGTACTTCACGTAGGCAAGCTCGCTGGAGAAGCTCCTTCCTACTGATGAGCTGAAGTCAAAGGGAGGGTGGAGGACAAGCCTACACAAGGTGTTCAGCTGCATCCACTGACACCTGTAGCTGGAATTTGAACCGCTTCACCCCTGCAAGCCAAGAGCTCACAGGCAGTGCCTAGCTAACCTGTTAAAATACTTAAGAGACAACCTCCATCACCTGGCAAAGAAATCTTACAGCTGGAAGGATGTACTGTCCCTCTGAGCAGATTCTGCAGGGATAATCTGCGGGAGATTCTCTGTTCAAACAGACAGCCTGACGCCCCCCACCTCCAGTCTCGCGTTCTTCGTACACAGACACGTGCAAAAAGAGAACAGAGCGAGCTGCTGCCATAAACAGGCTTGCACCCTGACAGTCTCCCAGTCCGGGGCTCACAGGGCTAAGAGCATTAATTAGACACAATCACTGTGCCAAGACACTTTACAAGTTTCCTAGGAATGTCTGTACAAGAAACTGTAGCAGAAGTTACAATTTGCACCTGTGTTCATTTCTTTCCTCTTAAAAACGTGGTTGTTAAACCACTCTTTCTTTTTTTTTTTTTCCTCCTTGCAAAAATACATTCATTTGGGTAAACACTGCAGCACTAGCTGCAGCTCCAAATGAAGTATTTTCTTTGGGCTCGTTCTCACAGTGGTGATTTCACACCTTGACACCATAAAGCTGTGTTAAAGACTGTGGTTTAGTTTCCTTGCTTTTCTTGGATTATACAGTATCCTAAGGTCAAAACTCAGGAAAATCCAAAACCGTTATTAAAAAAGAAAAAGTATCTATGAAGTGATGACAAATTGCAGACTAGAGGTGTTAGATTACATTTTGACTCCAGGCAGGTTTAATATACTTTAGTTTCCTTTTACAATTGCCCTTAGCAGGTACCGTTATCGGTAAGGGATTTAAAAAAATATATGGTACTCAATAAAAGAAGACTGTGTCAAAAGAAATCAATATGAGCGTGCAAAATGGTAGGAAGTCTGACATGGATAAATATGTTCACTTTCATCTAACTTCAGTCTGAGCTTCTTTTAATTTTGCAGTTCAAATGCTAGCCACGCATCCCATGCATTTTCCAATGCAGGTCAGCAATTGCTTCAGAAGAGTAAACACCCTTTTTAGAGCTATTTCTAATACATGCTTGCGATGTGACGCACCCTGCCTTACGCAAGCCAGGCCAAACCAGCCAACCGGAGCTGGTGGCCGCAGTAACTGGTGACCCAGCAGCCCTGGGTCCTATTCAGCTGTGAAGACAAAGCAGCCACACAGTAACAAAATCCCCCAAATATCCAGGCCCCTCCTATCACCCTTCAGCTGCTACTGACCACCACCAGAGCCAGAAGAGTGGATCGGACAAACCCCGTGTCCTAAATCTCTCAGCTCTGAGGTACGAGTCACTCTCAGCCATGCCAAGGGGAGTCAAGAGAACCGCGAGAAGAGAAATGAGTTCCACAGGGAACCCAAAGTCAAAGGCAAGTTTGGTTTCCAGGCTGGAATGTGAGCTGATTGAAGTGATTCATTTCAACATCTTTGGAGCACACTCGCCACATGCTTCCCCCTTTGCTTTATGGCGGTCGCCTTGCTCGAGGGCAGGAAACAGGCAGTGAGCTGCAAACATGGCCAGACAGCGCCCAGCACCCGGTGCCGAGAGCGCAGCAATGCTCCTCCAGGGCCAGGCTGCCAAAATCGGTCAGAAAGGTGACAGAAAAGACAACAAAAAGAAAAATATGTATCAAAAAATAACAAAACTTCCAGTTGTGCGCTGCTTTTGCCATCCCATGCAAAGTGATAAGCCGAACCATTAGCAAAATGCAGTTAGTCTTGACTTGCAGGCGGTGGGAAGGTGTCTCCTCCGCCCAGCCCCCCTCCCCAGCACACACTGCTCCCATTAATGCTACCAGGAGCCTAGCATGCATCAAAGGGCAAGTACACCACAAAACATTTTTAAAAGCTATCATCACTGGAGATAAAATATAAATTACAGCCTGATTACACTGCACTGCTAAGAGGCTACATGTGCAGCGTAGCTCGCCATGACAACTGGAGATGGCCAGAAAGCTTTGGGACAGGTCTAAGGTTACTGTCAAACATCTGCGCAGACGGATCTTGCCTTGCCTTCGCTTTCCTTTCAAGAAGCCGTGGCACTGCTGTCTGCACAGTTGTTTGAAGAATGTTTACAAATCAGCCTGACAAAGAGAAAAAAAGAATCTGCCATCACTTGACCACAATCATGATCTTATTCTTCAGTAATGCGTGGTTTATTTCCCTTTCCTGATCTCTGTTAATAGACAGCACGTGCCTACACAATAGCCACTATTTTGTCTGTATAACGTTAAAAAAATAAATCACAACACTCTGACAATGCAGAACAGTGTCCCGGTGCTTCCTGGGGTAACTGCTCTCCCTCCAACACTAACTCAACTCTTCCCACAAAAGCACAGGCACAACTTTCATTGCTGTGCAAGTGCCTGAAAGCCGGCTGATTTCATGGGGTAGCATAAACGAGCTCATGCTGATGAACGCTAGTGGATTAGCTCTGAATTTCCCATCTTTGGCTGGTTTAAGCTAGATTCCCAGGTGTGCTGCAGGGTGGCTGCGGCCAGCAGCGGGTACCCCCTTCTCAGATACCTGGCTGCAGCCCTGGGGGGCTGTCAGCAACTCCTGTCCAGCCCCAGGTAGAGCCGGCACATACCTACTCTACAAACACGCAACAGGCCAGATTCGTTCTGGCTTCTGCTGGCACAAACCAGGGTGCTGGTGACAGAGGCCGATGTGGCCAGGAAGCGTTGCACAATGCCACCACAGACTCTCTCCTGAAGGCATCGGTGATGGATGGCTCCATTGTCTGGGGATGGGGCACGGCCAGCACAGCTGGCATGGGGGCTGGCCGGCTGCACCCCCCGGCAGGCAGGCAGGCCTCTGCTGGCCTCCAAGAAGCCATGCAAGCCTCTCCTGCCTGGAACCTGCAGCGGCAAGGCAGCCTCCCCCCGCAAAGGAAAAAGCAACAGCCCCGTACAGAGCATAGGTTTGCGCTGACCTTCTGCACGATGCTGACAGGAGTCCCACTCCAGCGGGACTTTCAACATCTGCGTCTGCATCGAGGGCCACAACATCTTCCAATCAACACTCAACTTCTGCAAAACAAGACCATGAGCTTTGCGGGCCTCTGACGTGCCTCCTCCATGCTTGCTCTTGCCGCCCTAGCAGGGCTCTCCGGGGTGCTGTGACGTGCAGAGCCCTGCCTGGCAGCTTCCAAACAGAGCCCGAGCTTGGCTGTGGCTGGAGGCAGGGTCTGCCAAAGATTTCAGGTCGATTCCAAGTCTCCCCATCCCACCCCTGCTAATCCCTAATGAGGGGCTGGCAGAATACCACAGGAACTAAGGAAGCAACAAAAGGCTTTTTGGTTTGCTTTTCTGCAGACAAAATACTCCTGGTATCCTCTACATTTTCCTCTTTAATTAACACTACACATGTTCTTTTCTTTCAAAAATCAGAGGAGTGTTTCCGGGCAGCGTGAGCAAGATCTTCCCTGACAAACCCCAGCCTAGAGCCCTGCTGAAGGTCAGGCCCTAAACCCCTAACTATGGTGGCACGAGTGGCACCACTATAATCATGCTGTTTTCCAGTAACTCAGATCAGGAGTAGGTACTGCATCATTTCAGGAAGGATATGTTTGGATTAGACACTGGATTCTGGTGGGGGGGGTGTGTGTGGGGGTAATTATTTGTGCCATCAAACTGTTTTAGGTCCTCACAGATGGCTATTTGGGGTTCCAGGAATACCCAACCGTACTGCTAATTTTTACAATGGGGGCAGTCAGAAGCCAGGAGAACCTGACTGTTAGTGAAAATAGTAGATTTGTGCTGATAAACCACTACTCAGCATGTTTTTTGCTTTCTAGATGTAACCGCCAATGCACTTAATAACAGGACTTGAGCAAACTATACTGTGTGAATCAAGCACATAAAAGTATAAATATTCCTTTTTTTAGAAAGCAAGTCTTAAAAAGTGCATTATAATCAACTACCATGGTAAAAGCAAAATATCCAGCATTACCACACACGCAACTGGCATAATGTGCTTTATTATACCCTTAGCTTGAAACTGGGTAAATAAAAATCAAATGACCAAAGTACAGTCTCCCACACAGATGAGGGAGCTGAGGACAGGAGGCCTCAGAGAATTAGATCTGAAATCCTTTGTCTTCCTGACTACACTCCGGGCAAGGTGGGCACATCTGGGAGACTGAAGAAGCTACGCTGGTGCTACTGCTCTCCATGCCTCCCTACTCCGACCTGCATCTATTTTACAGACTCTGTAAGCTGGACGAAAAAGGCTTTATAGAAAGTAAACAGCACCTGAAGTTTATATTCACAGTCACAGAAAGTATGCAGTTGGGGTTAAAAACAAAAAAAAAAAAGGTGTTTTGTTCATTTTCAATAAAATGGTTTAATACATGGCCAGTGAGGTGGTATTAGGACAAAGCAGAGGATGACACCGTTGTGGCCCCGGGATCCAGCCCTGGCTCTGCCATTGCCTGCTGCAAGGAGCACTGCAGCCTGCACAGCCCGTGGCTGCTGCACACGCCTGATCGCAGGGGTAAGCTCACGCTTAGCACAAGCCTGCAGCTAGCGCAGATCTGTGTGCAAGGAGCCCCAGGCGTTTCCTAGAAATGCAAAGCGCCATTCTTTGCTTCATTAAGACTAGAATTGTGTGGCATTTTTCAGTCAAAAATCTTTCTTTTGGTCAAAAATGTCGACTGAGTGACATGAAAGAGTTGCCTAAATAAAGCCTACTTTGCCAAGCTGTTTGCCTGGGGCAGCGGGGGGGTGGATATTCTGACAAAGTTCAAGCGGTTGTTCAGGCGTTTTTCACGAAACAGCATATTCTGGTTGCTTTTATTCAGAACAACTTTTGCTCTTTGAATTCTTCCTATTTTCCTTTAAAGCATTATGTTGCTCTAAACTGCCACAAACCTTTTTATTATTATTATCTTAACTGAATATAATAATTTAAAAAGCACCAACGTATTTTTTTTTTCTTTCAGTATTTCAGAAATGTCAGCAACCCCTTAAACCCAGCTCAAGCACTTCTGTAGCTCTAGGCTGTACCAGCCAAGGAAGAGAAGCTCACAGCCACCCATCTACGCACCTACTAACTCTGTCAGCGTCGTATTTACAAAGGGCTGTACTGGTGGGAGCTCTGAAAGAATGAAACGTAATGCAGTTTATAAAAGGAGCTGGACGTGAATCTTTCCTATCTCGAAATCCAATAAAGCTTGTGACTTTTATTGCATGTGGGAGTCCTTTGGTCTATGTAATACTGATTAGCAGCTTGGCCAGTAAGTCTGATAAAACCAGAAAGTACTTTCTAGTGTATTCTGGCCAGAGCCACCTGGGAGCGGAGCGTGTGTGTTGGGGCTGACGGCCCCAGGGACACACACCTACCTTGGGATCTCTGCCTTGGTTCCGCTCCATCTCACCATGGTTTTGTTCCATTCTCTCCAGAAAGAATGACACCAAGCCTCTCTTATCTTTGAATCTTCCCAGAAAAGAGGCACCATCTGAAAACTGCTCCCCCTCACCTTTCCAACACGCATGAACCCGAAAAATTTACAACCTGCCTCAGTCAGAGCTCCAGACCGGACTTTAATGGATCCCAAGCACAGCGACGCCGCATTCTTACTCCTGATCTCATTTAAACAGGGGAACACCAGGAATAACATTACTCCAAGTCAGCAACACTTCCCCAGGGCTAATCAGGCCTTTAAAAAGGCATAAGCAGTTTGTTTTTACGCAGAGGGACAAAGACAACCACTCTGAAATTAATCAAAACCAGGGAAAAATTAGAGATTAAAAACAAGAATAGCCCTTTCAGCAAACCACAGTCTGCATGCATGATAAGTGGCTAAAACACACAATCACTGCAAGACCTAGAGACAAAAAAAAAATGACTCCTGACTGAGTGAAATGTAAATGCATCTTGCTCTGGCACCGCAGCATCGCTTTCACAGGGCAGCACGCGCTGCCGTCAGGAAATCCAGAGCCATTTGCTGCAAACGAGGGCTGCACGGCTGACCCCCGCCCGACCTGCGCAAGGAAAACACACGCACTTGAAGCCAACGGTTGGAGGGAAAGGAAGACAAATCCAGACGCAGCAGACTTGCTAGAAGAGACTTCCGTGGAGGTTCCCTCCCCAGATACGCAGACGGTTCCCGTCAGTCGGGGCAGGGGCTGCCCGTGCGGTTTCCTGCCTGCTGGCCTTTGTGCCTATCTAGAGCTCCGCGAGATACGCAGCCCGAAAAAACTAGAATGGCTAAGCACAAAAATTAGGGAAACTGAACAGCAACCTGGCTCGCATGGTGCAGACACAGGGGGAAGCCGTGCCCGCGGGTGGGACAGCGGCGGTGCCCACCCCGTGCCAGCGCAGGGGCGCTGGGCTGTGGCACATCTCCTCTGCGGAGGCCACGGCAGGTCCCCGCAACGCCGCAGTGCCTGCCCAGCGCGTGCCCGGGCACCGCGGCTGTGCCTAACCCCATCCACAACGCTCGGGGGGCGTTCCGAGGCTCAGCTGCTCTGAAAACACCTCTGACTTCAGCTTACCAGCCCGCCTGCCCCAACCACGGTGCCGCCGCCCGGCCGGGCAGCCTGTGCCCGCAGCCCCCGCCAGGGTGGCACGCACATGCCGCGTCCCCGTGTGTCTCGCAGCGCTCCGGGCAGACGGTGGCTCATGCAACGCAGCGCGCTGGGGCAAAGCAAAAATCCAACCAGGAACGTATGCACGAGCTGCCATATGGAAAGGGCATTCTCAAATTAAACCCTGCAACCCAGATGAGATCGGAGTGAAGGACAGTTTCACTTAAAGGAAATGTCTGAGGTCAACCAGCAATTAACTGAAAGGTTCTGATTGAATACGCTATTGACTGTGCTCACGTCAGACGGCTTCCTGTTTATTATACCTTATGGGCTGTCTAGGTGCCAAGACATTAAACTGTCAATAATCTATTAATACTAAACAGCTCCTCCTTCCTTACTCCCCCATGCAAATACTCTTAGGCTAAGGAACTGCACTAAAAAGATGGAAATTTTTCAAGTGAGATGGAAATGAGCTTTTTAGGGTATTTCTTTGCTTGGTTCCAGCTGAAAGTACAGCAACATTCATAAACAATATAACACACAGTCTATAACTACATGGAAAAAATTGTGTTAAAAAAAATCAGACATGATTGAGACCATATCCTGAAATCTGGTTTTCTTTTCCAAGCCATCTTTAAACAGTCTAAGTTAAATTTAATTAACAATTTACAACAAGGAGAGAGAAGTTATTTAAAGAGAGGCCTACAGGTCCTTAACATTCAGTGTCTGGGAAACAGTTGTATACCAAAAAAAAAAAAAAAAAGTTTTAATGAATTTAATAGAGAAAAGCACTTTAATTAAATGCTGTCAAAGAGGATTGTATTAATGACTGCACACAAAGGAATTTAAAGCAAGCCAAGTATATTTAGCAAATAGGAAGTAGGCTTTCAGAGGCTGCAACTATTTATGTTTCTGCCATTGCAATGCATCTAGGAGATCGCGTTGCCAATTGAAAGCAGTTATGTTATTAGATATGATTTTATTTATTATGGATTATTAAAATTTCAAATGCTGCAGGGAATACATTTATTTCACTTCCAAAATGAAAGAACAAAGATATTTCCTGCTTGCTCAGTAAGAGGAAAAATAGAGGAGGAAATAAATAATAAATAATAATAATAATAACCTAGCACTTAACCAGTGAAGTGCTGTCCAGACAAATCTTTTTATGGGGCTTGTCAAGTCCTGGAATTTTAAGTGTGTCTCTTTCTTTCTGCTACAACCGGATGGATTCGCAGTCGCCACCGCAGCTTCCCTCAACGCAGCACAGAAAGAGGAACCAGCTCTTACTCCTCCTGGGCAGGATGCAACTCCTCACCGCACCCTGCAGCAGCACAAGGCACCTCCGCGATACTCTGCATCTTTCCAATCTAAAAATTTCCAAAATCCCGAGAAGGAAAAAGAAATCTATGTTGCCAAGCTTTTCCCAAGCAAGACTGAGAAGACAAAGGTTTTCCAGACCAAACCGAGCAACTTAGCCACACAGCTCGCATAAAAGCCCCTAATGCCTAGGGTCTGCACTAAGCCTTTCCACAGAACGTGCTCGCCCGCTTCAGCGCCCGCGGCACTGGTGGCAGCAAGGAAAGGGGCTTGGCGCGCCCCTCCCCGCCCATGTGCCTTGGATTCCAGAGTGCAGCACACCAAATGGGCATGGCCTGGTAAGAGCATCCAAACAATCAATGTGAGAAAAAGCAACCAGAAAATTAAAGGGTGTCAACATTGTTTTGTACTATGATGGTACAAAAAGCATCATAAGCCAAAATTTAGTCCGAACTGGAAACCAAGGAATGTTTTTTGACACAAAGTTCATGAGATGGCTGGGTCTGCAATACCCAGGATACGTCCTGTGATTTACCACATCCTTTCTGCCATACGTAATGGTAAGAGGTGAAAAATGATTTTAGATCTTTCAAGCTTCTGAACACTCCACCAGAGGCACCTTACAGGTGCTTGCATTCCTTGGTTTCTGAACGCCAAATCCCTTGTTAAGTTAGGCACCAAGATGTGAGTCAGTCCCAGATTGCTGGTTTTAAAATGTATTTATTTGTACTTAACCGTAAGATTTTTACCTTCTAATTTAAAACATGAAGATGTGAGTCGAATTGGGGGAAAAGACACTGGAAAGGAGGCACAGGAGGATACTTACTTCGTTTCACAATGTGAGTAGCATCATAAACGGCTAAGTTCAATTTTCTAAATACATTATCTGATTTCTGTTTAAGGCTTTAATAAAAGTCATGTGTGATGTGTGTTGAGAATGTAGCCTTTGTTGTTCCACAGCTAGGGATCTTGCAAACAGCTTCGCTTTGTCTGTGCCAAGATATTTTGGAATATTCTTTGAAACACTAAGCATAGATGGCTGTGAGAAAAAATACACGCTACTGTACTTCTGGGTACTTGATGTGTCAGAATAGTGCACACACACAAAAACATTTCCCATTTCAATCTGCAGTTCCTGTAAAAGTCCATACAAACCTGGAACAACATGCACAGCATACTAACCCTGAAAAAAACTTCTCCCTGCACATGTCACAGTCTCTGGGTATTTCCAACCACTCAGGTGGAAAAAAGAACAAGAAAAAAAGAAGGGGGAATGGGCGGGCAGGGAAAGTCCACATCAATGAATTTCCAAAAGGACTGGCCCGGGGCAAGGAGACAAAAGTATCTGCATCCTGCTCTGTCACAGCCTAACTCCCAGCGCTGCCCAGAAGCTGCCGATTTCCTTGGGGGATGCTGTGCGACACGGGAGGACGAGCAGCTCACTGGCACTCGGTCCTCGGGGGACAAGCAGTGCAACATGCTCTGGTAGCACAACACAAGCTTCTTTCCCCCCCCATGTAATTCTCACCATTGCCTGTCTGCACAGAAAGGCCAGCTGCAATGATCCAGGGCTCTGACTTTAGCCTAAGATTTCTGCGAGGAGCCCGAGAATAAAATGTTGCGTACAGCCAGTAGTCCATAAGCATTTACGCATCTCTAAAGCTTGATATTATTGTTTATGTGCAAATATGAGGGACAGGGAGTATTTACAAGGTATTAAAATGAAATTAGAAAGAGTGTTATTTTTAACTGCAAAAATTTTCAAATGTCAATGGAACAGAGGCTCATCTAGTAGCTTTTCAGCCTTCAAGATCTGGTTGCTGCCAGCCAGTAAGCTTCAAAGCTTATGTGAACTTAAAGAGCTTTGTTTAGTAATTTTGCTATAGATGTTTGCTCGTCCTCAGCCTACTCTGAGCCCTTACAGCGCTGGCAGCTGAGCATTTATGAGAGGGCCAGGACTTGAAGAAATGAGGGCTAAAACTGGTCAAATTGTGCGTGAAAGGCAAAAGGGTTGACAGGGGCCAGAGCTACGCTGATGTCAGTGGCGAAAGGGACAACCTGTCAGAGTGACGCCAACGCCGGCCACCACCCTGCCGATGACTGCCACGTCTCTGCAGTGCTAAGTCTGCACGTCCAGATTTTAAGCGAAGCTTCTGCCTGGAGTGTTGCCCCGTGGGAGCTGGGGCAGCCCAGGCAGCGCTGCTCTAGGGCAGCCCCACAAGCCACCACCTGGGCAGACCTGCGCCACAGCACACTGCTCCAGGGAGCACCCCTGCCTCTGCCGCGCTGCCAGCACCCTCACGGTCACCTTCGCTGCAAGAAGCTGGTAAAAAAACCCACCAGCCGTGCTCTCAGGGCTCCCCTGCTTATGAGACCCACCTCATTCCTGCCCTGTTTCCAGGCGATCCTGGACCAGATGAAAGCTGTCTGGGAGCAGGCGGCACTGAGGTGGCCTCACAGGTCCGGCAGTCTGAACAGACATGGAAGGGACATATCATTTTGACAAGCCTAAACTTGCCACCTCAGAAAAAACCAAAACAATTCACGTTACTTGATCTCCCATTTCTAGGGTTAAATGGAATAGGATTAAACCTAAACTAATTTCAGAACAGAAGCAGTTTTGCTTTAGTTGCAAGTACACTCCCCGCTATCATTTCAACGGGAATCACAGGCTTAAAGTTAATAAAGATCAGCAGCACTTTTCAGCCACATTAGATATCCACACTAAACAGAAACAGCTGAGAAGGCACAGTAGGCAGGTTTGCCTATAGCAGTCAGAGCTCAGCAGCTTTCTGCTGCAATTGTGGTAACTATCAATCATGAGAAGCTCTATCGGACACCTCAGAGCCGAACCAAAGGGGCTTGCTGCCTGATACGTGCTCCTGTTGCTTTTGTCAAATCTCCCACGAGGCTCCTGAGCTACTGTGGCCCACCAGGAAAATGGTGTGCACCGAAAGGATGGAAACGCAGAGCATGCAGCCACAGCGGTTGCTCGAAACGCAGCGTGCCCGGCTGCAGGGCGCAGGTACTGGCGCGGTATGAGAGAGCAGCTCACAAGTGGAAGCCCCCCCGGAGTTCTGCACGTACTGCTTGCTGCAAAGAAAGACAGTCCCTTATCCCCACCCAAAAGCAGACGCACGCAAGACAGAGATAAATGCCATGGGACTTGCAATATGTATTGCCTTCAGCTCTAATACTGCACAGAAATAGAAGTCACACAGCTTGAGATCTTTTTCAGTGGTTCTTGAATGGTTTAGGTTGAAAGGAGATACCGGAATTGACTTCTATTGTCTAATCTTGATGAGAGAGAGAGGCTGGAACTCCAGATAACGTAACAACCAAGGAAGACAGATATTCTCCACTCAACTAATCCCCAGATCTTGCTCGGACAAGCATTCTCCCCTGTAGTTCTAAACTGAAGAAAAAATAAACACTCCAGCTGCAACCCACCTCAACAAAAGCTCTGAGCTTTTTGAGTGGAACAAATAAACCTGTGATACAAATAGCCCTGAAAGTCCACCTGGCCTTGTCGAGTACAAGTGTCTCACCAGTCTTGACCACACTTGTCTGAGCAGCCATCACATCCAGCCATGGAATAAGGAGCTGAGGAATCAAAAAGCAGTGGGTATCCACCTATGGTCTGTCTTTCTGTTGCAGAGAAATAATGAAAAAGCAAAACTATCAGGGTGCAGCCATTAAGAACGAATCGCAGGCTACACCATCCCCAGAAAAAAATTTGGCTAGAGAGAAAAGTAAGCACGCAAGTCAGAGAGCTAGCATGGTTTGGGGAAATAGTTTTCCGTCCGCATCTCCCAGACAACTCAGTCCTCCTTTCCAGTATGCGAAATCCCCTTCTGTAACCCACACAAACACGCCAAAACCGCTCTCTGCGCTTCATCCTATAGATCATTAAGCACACCGTGTTCCCCTATGGAATAACACAGCTTTGCTTCACTCATCATCTATGATTGCCTAAGTATTATTAATTAATATTATCTTTTAAGAGAAGAAATCTCAAGTCTGTTTTTTCCATCTGCATGCTACGCATTATGTGACCCATGAACTCTAAGACATTGTTTAGAATCAGATATTTCATTAGGAAGCACTACTGTGGTGTTCATTCCCCTCTTTATTACTTCTAGAAAGAGAATATGAAATTAGTTTCATTGGCTTGCCATCTCCACTTGCCTTGACCCATTTTTATGAGGGCTCCATGTTCGGCTGTTTTGTATTTCATTGTCATTTCTAAAATATTTGTTCCCTTCCATCCCTCACAAAATGACAAAATTAGTATTTCATTTACTTCTGTGGTATGTTATTTTCCGCATATTTAAAGAGCGACCACAATGTTTGCAGTGAACACACAATACAAAAGAGCCTTCCTACAGCTTTGTGCTATGCCTTCTTTTATTTACTAATGTTCCCCCATGATTTACAATCTGAACTATTATGAAGTGCCAATTTGCCTAAATCAAAGCTTCTGAGAAAGAAAGGGCAGAGGGGCATAATTTTAAAAAGTGACAAAAGTAACAGTGTATCAGAAAGCATGTGAAAACCATTCCCGCTTCTTTCAAGTCAACATCTGACTGCTCTCCAATCAGCACGTACCCACCAGCTCCAGCAAACCTATCTGTCAGCTTACGCAGAAAAATGAAAGACAAGGTTTCCCTGCTCTCTCAGTAGCAGGTACCTTGCTGCAGCGGTGGCTCATCGCTCCAGAGAACTGGCTTATCCACCCTGACACTCCAGAGACAACAGCCTGATTCATCATCCTCCCAGCTGAGTCAGGTTTCTCTGCCCCAGCAATTAACAACGAATTAGCACTGTACTGAAGTGCAAGGCAAGACAGTTATTCTCTGGTGTGGTCACCTTGACACAGCAGACGAATAGTAGGAGAAGGGAGAGAAATTAGATTTCCTATGTCCCAACATGTCTGTAGCAAACACCAAATCCCCGGCTGGCAACGGGCAGCGGCTGCAGGCACTTCTCGGCATTAACACTTCCGAGAGGTCCCACGCCACCGCACAGCCTGGGAACGGTGGGATTTAGCGAGGGACAGAAAGTCAGCCCGGGTGCGCTCACCTCTGCAGAGCAGGACGCCAAACGCCGAAGCGCGAGGGCTGCTTGCTGCTGAGTGACTACTTGGCACGCGGGCTGTCCCAAGAACTCCACGAAAGCCAGGCCAGGCCAGATCAAAGATTCTACCACCACGTCTGATGGTGGCGGAAGAGGAGAGAACAGGGAAAACATACAGTAATGCTTTCCAGCACACCCTCCCACCCCCCAGGAGCCCGCAGGCACTCCGTAAATCAGAGGTGCTGACCTTGCTGTGCCCAGCTGGCAAGAGCCTCCCAGTTCTTTTCCCTAGTCCTGCCGCAGCCCGCCGTGATCACACTGCACTGCACAGGGCGGGCGGGAGGAAGAGCCCCTTCCTTAGCGCACGCCTGAATTTCCTTAAAACCCACGTGAGTGGCTGCGGCAAGCTCAGCCTGCGTACACAGCAACATGTAGGTGTAGCGTGCGCTCTGCAACCAGCATGTGAAGGAAAATCGGCACTCCGGCACATCCGCATGGTCACAGCCGACGCTGCCAGAGAACACAGCCATGTCACAGAGCTCCACAGGGCTCACATTTTATGACTCCTCAGCACAATAACAAATAAATCAAGTGTGCAGGGAGGAATTTCTTGTGCACTCAGCTTCCACTATAGACATTTTTCATTTCAAAAACAGGAAAATATTTGATTAAATGGATTAATACACGGCTGATGGGAAAAATCTACTGGAACAGAGAAAAAATGAAAACGTTTCCTTTTAAAGCCCTGAACCTAAAGCTAAACAGTGAGGTACAGGCTACTAATACCGAACAGAGGGCAAGAACCTGCCACAGAAGAAACAATTCCTTAAAGATCAAGAGACAAGTTGCGTCCAGCTCATCTTCTACAGCACTACAGCTGCCCCACTGCGCACTCCTTGCCGTCAGAGGGCAGAAACCATCCCCGGCCCTGGGGTCACCCCCTCACCAAAGGTGTGCCCAACCCTGTCATCGGCAAAGGAACTACACAAAACCCATCACAGTGAAATCTCCGCCGTTTCCAAGAAGCCACACCAGTGAAAACGCTGAAATTTATCTTTTGCCTGGTCACGGCTGAGCGGTGGGCTGGGCAGTGCTGTGTGAACAGCTGGACTTGATGATCTTAAAGGTCTTTTCCAACTTAAATCCTGAATTGTTCTATGATTCTATGCCTCTTGTGACGACTGCCAGGAATTTCTTCCAAGTCCTTCAGACTGACAGAGGGGTGTCCCCGGCCCAGAGAGGGCCCGATCGTGGTGGCAGGGAGCTCTGGCAGCAGCGCGAGGCAGTCTGTTCTCAGGCTCTCCCGCCCAGTCTCACAGCTGGAAGAGCAGCAGACTCAAGCATCAGACACAAGTTACCGAACACACGTCAAATCCATCACAGCAGAGAGAAAGATGAGGCGGGGGGCAGAGAGCGAGCAGAGCTAAGAGCCTCCTGCCCGCTCTGGTGTTACAGTACTGCACCTGCTGCTATTCACAGCGCGGCTGCTTGTACCTTCTTCAAAGGACTGTCATCTTGACATCAAGGCTGCAGGTAAGGGCTTGACTTACAGTGTACCTTCCACTAGCAAAGCCTGCAAAGCAAAGTCAGTCAGTGACTGCAGCCCTTGGATGTTTCCATCCCCTGCTAAAACACAGCCAGGCACCGTGGCAGACATCCCGCACCCGCTGCCGCTTTGAGCAGGAAATGAGAGCTGCTTTCCCACTTGACACTACAGGGGGAATTTCAGATAGGCAGAATGTAATTACTTGGCCTGGAGTTCGGCCAGGAGTGGGGCCCAAGACCCCTACCCTTATGTAAAGTGTCACAAAATCTCCAATGGCTGCAAGTGTGAGGACCTCAGCTTTACATCTCTGGCTGCTGTCATTGATTCTTCACGTCTAATTACCTAATAGTGACCCTTGCAGCAAAGCCAAGAAACAAACCTCGCTGCTTGAAACAATGCAACTCCCAGAGACTAAAAACTACACAAAAATCGCTTGGTGCAGGGTATCTTTTGACAGTAGGGAGCAGGTGGACAGCAAGCCTCCTGTGTCTCGCACTGGTAGCGTGCCACTCGGAAACCTACTGGGGTTTTTGGATGGGCAAACATGGCTTTAGAATGCAGCACCCCCAAAACACAAGCCTACTGTTATCAACTGTATACCAGGGTCTCCAGAGTTTTGCTGTACGTAGTTGCCAGCTGGTTCCATTTATTTTTCTTCATTTTTCATATTTTGACTGTAATAAATAATTAATCCATGGCTTTGTAACTTGCTGACAAATACAAATGCATTTCATTCCAATGCAGTGTAACGTGTCACTCACAAGAGCCAACCTGCACAACACTGAAAAGTGATGTGCAGAAGGCTTTGGCAAGTAGGCTAATCATCAAGGTCACCCACAGGAGCTCAGGGAAACTTTTTCTTCAAACTGTCCCTTAGAGGATATTCCTACTTGCTGTGGGCACCAGAACTAGGTTAGTATGTCCAAAACTACGCAGCTCTAGTTGTCTTCCCACATGTCAGCTTGGCCTTTCACCCTTTTGTAGCTCATTGCCTCCAAGATCCCACAAATTTTTGGCAACACAGAAGACAAAACTTGCAACGTTAATTGCTCAGATTACTTCCCCTGCTTTATAGCTCCAAGAACCTGAACGCCAAGAAACACCTTTTTTCTTCCAGGTGAAGGCCAAATGGAAAGCAAGGAGGAAGTCAGCAGCAGAAGAGACAAAGGAGATTGAACTAGGCAGTAACTCATCTGGGTGAGACCAACACGTTTCAGAAGGCGCAGAAACAAGACAGAAAACCCTCCTGCCTCTGAGAAAAGGTGACTACATAGCTGGCAGCAGTGCTAGCAGTAGCAGAGTAAGAGCAGCGACAAAGAATAGAGGCTGAATGCCAAAGTTCACAGCAAGAGGTGCAAGCCACCATCAAACGACAATGGGAAGAGCAGAGGGAAGAGGAAGTGTGAGACTATCAGAGAAACGTGGTACTGACAGCTCTCCGAGAGTGGTCACACAACGGGAACAGGTGAATGGAATCAGGTGACAATCAATGAGAATCAGGTGAACTGAGTGCCAGCAGCAATCCAAAAGGAAGGTCTGCTGTGGAAGGTGTCGCCTGAGCTTTTGAGATTGAAAAAATATCTCCTGAGCCTCTCTTGACCATCTGCAGATGTTTGGCTTTGTGGCATGCATGGCTAGTTATTAGGAATACCCTTAAGGCTGATTTTCCCTTCTGACTGAAGCTGGAACTGCAAAGATAAGAAGTCTCATGGTATTTTCACTTTCTTTGCCCTACACATACTTGTATCTATCTACTACTCATTCTGTTAAGACCTGAGAGAAGGACAGAACAAGGGTGTACAAACCAAAAATTTGTACTAGTCACCAAGACTGTATAGACGAGAAAAACAATCCTAAGGAGGCTGTGAAACGAAGACCTGTTCCCCACAAAATGCTCACCACAGTAACTTTAGAAGTACTTTTAAGCACTTCCCCATGTTACACTCTTCAGAACTCCCGTGTTACCCGAGCATGCTGTTCTCCCGCAGACACCCCGAGAAGGAAATTAGCGCTCTGACCTGCACGGGCTCAGGAGTGAGCTGGACAACGTGCTGCATACGCTCGCTGTGATGATGTCTGGACTCTTCCTCATAGATCACATCCCTCTCGTGCTGGGGAAGGTTCAGGAAGCGGCGGATGGTGCAGAGGTTCTCCCAAAGGGTGCGGTTTTCAGGGCTGGGGTTTTCTTTCCAGCGAAGCAGCTCACACAGCCAGCCCTGCAGAGGTAAGGTCAGCATAGTTAATTCACCGAGCACCAAGGAGCCAGGTGTCAGTGGAAGGTCAGCTGGACTTAAAAGCCCTACGCTGCAAAGTTTGCTGCTCTCATCTCACACAGAACCCCATACCCTCAGGTGCCGCCCTTTGCTCTCAAATCCGTGATGTATTTTATTTCCTGCAAGCTGGAGAAACAGAAACAACCCACAGTGCTTAACAGGAACCAGGAAGCACAGCATCTTGCCCCCTGTCATAACCACACCATGTTTAAAATGCTTGGATATAAATACTCTTCCTATAGAATACAACTTTGAAATAAAGGCACAACTTCACCTCCGTTTCAGAGCCCCTTTACTTCTTCATCCCATCCCGAGGCTGGCTAACAACCTGCATGCTAAGGGCTGCAGCTGCAGGACCAGCCCTTCAACCACTACTGAAAACGCTCAAAAGAAGATACTACTAAGTAAAGACCTCTGGTCCGCTGTCAATATGTTGCACTGGCTCTCCCAGCTCCCAACCCCACTAAAATTTGACAGCTTTAAATAATCCAATGGCCACTTGGAAGGTACAACCTCACAGAAAGGGAATCCTCTAGTATTTAGTATGAAAGCAGCGAACCGCATTCTGCAGAAGTTGCTAGGGCGATCTAGGCGGAGGTGATGCTAATGACAATACCTACCATTGTATGTATGATAATACAATAATAATGTAGTATTACTGCAACTACACATTGCAATAATAGCAGGTTTTATTCCCGCTATATTGTTTTGAGGTTCGTTTGAAATGCCATCAAAAAATTAGCATCGTATGGAATGCTGGAGGATCTCTCCATGGGGGCCGAGAGCTCAGACCCCTGGCAGGGAGAGGAAGCAGCTCTGTGACACCAAGCCACGCGGCCAGCACCGTGGCGATGGCGGTTAAGACGAGGACAGCCCCAAGCGCGCCGAGTGTGACTGGCGGTGACCCAGCATCCCCGGCAGGTACAGCAGGGATGGTGGCTGCGGCTGTGCCTGCCAGGGCTAGGGACACAGCCAGTGGCTCCCCTCCGTGCCTGCGCGCAGGAGACGCGATGCAAATGACAGAATATGAGAAGATAATGCTGAGGATGCTGTCAACACGCCTTACTGACTCCTGTCAAAATATTTTACCTAGTAGCTTTATAACCCATCATTTTCAAACTACAGCTCAGCATTTTGACACCGTTTTGACAGGCACCTTACAATACCTAAAAGATAGCTTGATCAATGTTAAAGCCATTCGGTATGAGAAGTAGCCAAAACTGCATTCTTCTAACAGCGCCTAAAGCAAGCAGCACAGCCAGGTTCAATTCCAGTCCGTGCAGGGGTTTTTTGGTATTGCTTTTTTGTGTAACAACTTGTAAGCCATTGACAACTTCTACTGTGCACTCTAAACCCCGTATATAATATCGTAAGCCATTATTTGTCTCACTCTCCACTGTGTCTTCTGCCTTCACCCCCCCAAAAAAGGCAAGATTTGATTATCTCCGCTGCATCAGCCAAGACACCAACACCAGCTGTTCTCATTGTGCAGCCTCTTCCTCACGGCCTACATGTTAATAACCTGATCATTCCATTTTCTCCTTCAACTGCCGGCTGCAGCACAGCCAAGAGACAAAAACCCAGGCCCATCTGCAGCAGCTGTAGGCACTGAACTGTGAAGCCACCAGGGATTTATAAACTAATCTGTAACACAACACTGCCTTGTTTTTACAAGTGAGAGGCCACATTTGTGCAGACCTGATCCTTTCTTGCAATAAACTAGGAGGGGTGGGGGGGGTGGGGGGGCAAGGATGAAAACAAGCGATCTAATCATTTACTTGGGGCGGGGTGGGGTGGAAATTTGTATTATATTTTCAAAGTGTTTTAACTGGTATTTGGGTAATCTCTCAGCCAGGTGTGTCTGCATTTTAATGCGGCTTGGCCACATCCTTCGCCCTCGTTTCTCCTCCTTTCCTTTCCTCTGTTCAGAAATCACCCACAACTTTCTTTTAGAGAAAAGACAGGAAGAAATCGCCCGGCTCCACTGTGTTTTCTCAGGGGTTACTCCATACAAAGGGAATAATTTTTGGAACAGGAAATAAATCATCTTTGGAAAAAAATAAACTCTCGTTTCTCCCTGTTCTCAGTGACCTGAGTTAAGTCTCGGAGTGAACTCTCCCAGACGTCCCGGCAGGTACGCGTAACGCCTCCGAAGGGATGCTGCAGCGGGAGAGCAGCCCTGCAGCAGAGCGCACACACAGAGCCCCGCGCGGGGCCAGCCCGGGCAGGACGGCTGTGTGACACCCAGGGACCGCTCGGCCCCGGGGCCACCTCCCCTGCCCAGAGCCGGACTGGCTAGCCCGACGGCCACTGCTGCATTTTGATTTATCTGCCCTGTTATAATCAGCACTCATTACAATCACTTAGAGCAACACTACAGGCCTCATTACAGACTAGGCGCTCGCTGCCATTAGTCTTTAAGAAGGATAGCGCTCAATTTGCCTGGCAACATGCAAGGTCCTGACCTTGGAGCTATTAGGGAAAAGATTAGACTGCAGTGTGACCATGTGTGCAGACATGAGCAAACCAAATTAATTTCTGGCAAAGGGAGGCACCAGGCAAAGACCCCGCCGTCCTGAGGACACCTGAGAACTTCTCTGTTTCCCAAAGGACATAAGCTAATGGCACGTTTAAAGGAGCCTGGTTCTGAAGGTGAAGCACATCCGTGGTATTTAGAGAGATATTAATCCAGTTTCCCCACAAAGTATTTGCTTGGCTGATCAGATTAAGGGATCTAGCCTTCAACAGCACACCCCCACCACAGCAGGCCCCAAGAAATCTGTGATACTTCACAGCCTCAGACATATTGCACCATGTGTACCCAGCTGCTACAATAATTAGCTTATGAATGTATCAGCTGGTTCTGTGATTTTTATAAATAATAACTAACCTACAGAGCAGAAAGATTTTCATGAGTCTAATATTAGCAAGAAATTGCAAGGTGCGCCTAACTCAGAATTGTCATTGTACTAAATGTCCTGTATTGTCTCACATTGTGCAGGACTGGATCTCCCCCAACACCATTTATAAATATTTATTTTTGCATCGGCAATGGCAGTGTATTTGTGGCAGCTTTCTTCACAACAGCCAATATTTGCTCACCACCCCCACACACACGCACGCGTGTACCCACTGTCTGCATGTGTATACTTACCTGCATCAAATCTGTCCTTTCACTGCTCTTTTCCGATCCTTCCCTTTATTTATTCAATCATTCATGCTCGCACCCATCCATTCAAGACCCTATCTACCCATCTATGGGGCCACTTATTAAGCGATAGTTTCGGTGAATACGTGAGAAAGCACAGCGCTGCGGCTTACTCACACGTTCTTTATGATTGCAAGTAACCGCCTTCCCCATGCACAGATGAAAAGTCTGCGTTGGATTTTTTTTAATTATTTATTTAAATAATCTTAGCATGCCGTCCAAGAAAGTTTTGCAGTACCAGGCAAAAAAAAAAAAAAAAAAAAAAGTGTAAATGTCAAATAAAACAGTGACAGATGACAGTATTCTCTATTGAATAGCACCGTTTCTTCGTGCATGTTCAATGAGAACTCATGAATTATTAATATGCAAATCTCCTTTTTCTGTTAAAAATCTCAACTTGGGGTTTTTTGGTTGCAATTTTTTTTATTTTCTTTTATTTATTTCTTTGGGTCTGTGTATGTTACACAGAGCTTTCCAGGAGAATGATTTCATTTAAGAAATGCTAACATACAGAAATTCTTGGAGCTACAGCCATTCACAGTGAATTTTCATCTATAGCTACATTTATTGGCACGGAGAAGGAAAAGCGAAGAAGGAGATGTTCTCTCACCACCTTTTCCCCCACTCATCCACAACATCTGAGCTCACTGCATTACAAGCAAATTCAACTTCTGTGAACGCCTTCTAAAAACCTAGCAAGTAACACATCCGTCCCCAGATCTGTGGTACGCTGCCTTTCTGGTCCTGCCTCCCCGGCACATCGCAAGTCTCGCTCCACTGCACAAACAGCCCCCTCAGCTGTCGGCCACAGAGTTACCAGGAAAGTTTGATGTGCACCGGTGTCAGTATGGGGGGCAGAATCCAGCCCTTAACCTCGGCTTCTAAGGTTCTCAAATGGGAATGTCTTCCATTAAAAATAAGAGGAGGAAAACCAGCACAATTAAACGATGCTTTTGGCTCCACAGCCAGGCACACCCAGTGCTTGTGGTTACAAGGAATGCTGCTCAAATCCTCCTTCATTTCACCCCAAAACTTCTAGAGGCATCGAGAATGCAGCCCAATTCAGCTCATTAAGAGAGAGCTGCAGAAAAGCACTAGCCTCTATTTTTGTTGTTCTCATGAGACAAGATAAACATTTTCTACGCATTTTATTTGATAAAATAAATAATATCATATTAATGTCCTATTTTTAACCTCTCTCTCTGTCTCCTAATCAAATACATTTCCACATAGCTAAGCAAACAACAACAAAAATCTGCAGGAAGCCAGCCATTCCCATTGTGCTTTTATGCTGTTAAAGAAACAGCGCGCTTACTACACCGGAGCATTAGCCTGGGTGCGCTCAAGCCCCCCGGGGGGCGGCTGGCTGGTGCAGCAGCCGTGAGCCGTGTTTTCTGCCACTTACCCCTCCGCCCGCCGCAGCACCGTGACCCTTCCACTCTTGCCAGACTCACCCCGGAGCAGGGGAGGCTGCTCCAGCAGCCAGAGGCACCAGGCTGCCGCCAGGTCGGGTTTCCCAGCGCTCAGGGGAGACAGGCACCAACGCCTGGCCCCCCCAGACTGCCTCCTGCAGACCTGCCAACCTGCCGTCAGCCAAGGACAAAATTCCTGGTGGAGGGCACGAAGGCATGAGGGAGGAGGTCAGGCTCTGTCACGCTGGGGCTACGGGCCGGCGCTTACGCTTGGAGCAGCATCTCTGCCGAAAGCCACCGCAGGAGGTGGCGGCGGGGTGCCCATGCGGCTCGGTCGCAGGCAGCCCCTCTGCTCAGGCCAGGCCACAAGGCACCTCGCGCCCCAACAGAACCGCAACTGAACTGACCTTGTGCTTGCCCGCACTTCCACTGAAATTAATAATAACAATACTACTAATACCGAGAGCTTTCTGCGCTGACATTTTCTAGGGTCTCCAGTGAAAGCATGAGTAGGCAAACGAAGAGTTTTTAGTAAGAGTGATTCAGGAATAAATCTCAAAAATAAATGTAAAAGGCCACTTCCTCACCCACATCATCAGTGCAGAAAATGTCAACATATGTGACAAAAGGGAAAAAAAGCAGCAATGATTGACGCAAGTCTTTTAAGATGAGGAGCGAAATGCTGTGCTCCCCAGAGAAAGCTCCCTCTGCACACAGGATCCCAGGAGTCCTCCAGACAAACTTCCTCAGCCTCCCCTCCCTCTGCTCAGTTTGGGACTCTCTGCAGTGCGAAATGAGCCAGATAATATTCAGCTCTTGTTTCTTAGTCGCCAAACTCTCTTTCCATGAATCCAATAAGTGTCTATTAAAATAAATAAACCCCCTAATGATTCAAGATAACCTAATCAAGAAAGCTGAAATGGATAAAAGACTAACTGTAATGGAGAGTTCTGTCATGGCTTCAATGAATTCTTGATGAGGGCCGGGGGAGGGGGACTGAACCTGAGAAGCTTTACTGGGAGCATTTTGATACAGTTCAAGGTTAATCACTCAATAGCCTGGATTTTCTGAAAGGCTCAGTACTTTTCCTTCCCAAAAAATTCAAGTCAAAACGCAAAGCACTTCCATGAGGGCAAGTTTCTCACCAGCTTTATAAAACACCAAACGATACAGAAAGATGAATGAGGTACGCGAACCCTGATGTATCGTAGATCCATGGGAACACCAAGCCTCCTTATGGCTCTTGGCCTGGGAAGGATGCTGTGCACTGAGGATATTTTCCAGCGTGCCAAGTTCCAGCTCGCTTCTCCCCGCACTGGAGAGGAAGTGTGGGCTTGTGGTTAGGGCAACCAGCCCACCAGCAGCTCCCAGGTCTGCCAAGGACTCCCTGTGCAAAGCCCCAGCTCCACAAGTGTCCCTGCTTCCCTCAGCCGCTGAGAGGCTAGCATGCTGCGGTGGGGGCTGCCACAGAACCGTCGAGCCACTTGGGTCAGAAGGGACCTTAAAGACCACCTAGTCCCACCCCCTGCCCTGGGCAGGGAGACCTTCCACTAGAGCAGGGTGCTCCCAGCCCCGTCCAGCCTGGCCTTGAACCCTCCCAGGGACGGGGCACCCACAGCTGCTCTGGCCAGCCTGTGCCAGCGCCTCGCCGCCCTCACCGTGAAGAATTTCTTCCTTATATTTAACCTAAATCTACCCACTTTTAGTTTAAAGCCATTCCCCCTTGTCCCACCACCACATGCCCTTGTAAAAAACAAACAAACAAAAAAACCCCCTCTCTCCAGCTTTCTTGCCAGCCCCTTTCAGGTACCAGGAGGCTGCTCTAAGGTCTCCCCTGAGCCATCTCTTCTCCACTTCTCCAGCCTGAACAACCCCAACTCTCAGCCTTTCTGCATGGGAGAGGTGCTCCAGCCCTCTGATCATTTTTGTGGCCTCCTCTGGACCCACTCCAACAGGTCCATGTCTTTCCCATGCTAAGGACCCCAGAGCTGGACGCAGCACTGCAGGTGGGGTCTCACCAGAGCCGAGCACAAGGGCAGAATGCTGTCCCTCGACCTGCTGGTGACGCAGGTGGTGACGCAGCCCAGGATACGGTTGGTTTTCTGGACTGCAAATGCACATTGCCGGCTCATGTCCAGCTTTGCATCCACCAGTACCACCAAGTCCATCTCAGCAGGGCTGCTCTCAGTCCCTTAATTCCCCAGCCTGTACTGGTACCAGGGCTTGCCCCAGCCCAGGTGCTGGATCCTGCACTTGTTCAACCTCACAAGGTTCACACGGGGTCACTCCTTGAGCTTGTCCTGGATAGGGGTGACACCGTGACTGCATACAGAAGCTTGTAAAAAAGAAGCTAATGTCCAAAGGTACTTCGAAGATATTTTTAAGTTCAATCAAGGAGAGTAATGCCTTTCTGTATTTCCTCCAAACATAACCATATATAATAAAAACATCAAAATATCAGCACAAGGGATATGCCCCAGCTGTAGAGATTCACAACATCATACAGGCACCAAGATACTACAGCAGTACGAGTGCCCCGTCTGCATACACTGTACACATTACACATCATCACCATCAGCTGTTTTTTCTAGCTGTTGTTCACCATCACTGGAAACTAAGTAGTTCAAGGGCACAGAAAATACCCATTACAGGCTAAAAGGGGGAGAGAAGGCATCCCATCACATCAAATGAGTACACGGGAATGTAAGTTGGGAAGGAAAGAGACAACAAGAGACAACATATGGGGTATCTAGAGCTAACGCTGCCTTAGAGCGATGCTGCTTATTCCTCTGTATATCCGTCTTGGAGGTGAGGGCACAAGGCAGGTGGCCGTGGTGCCGAGTCCCATCCAGCGTGGTCTCCTACTGTGGGGCTCACACCCACCCTGGCCAGAGAACAGGCTCCCGGCCAACCCTGGCAATGAGGCAGGGAAACATAAACAGGGAAAGTCAGACTGAAGGCGAGGAACCGTCGTCATGATTTCCATCCACAGTCCTGGGTTTGTCTTAACCTGAAGGGCCTCAACTGAAAGCCTTTTCTGCCCCCGGCCTCTAACCCCCGTCAACTGAAAGCCTTTTCTGCCCCCGGCCTCTAACCCCCGGTCAAGTTTATGTTTTATTTGTTCATTTTTAAACATGGCAAGGATACAAACCAGAGACGGAGCTTTGCCAGCTTAACAGTTTTGCAAATGTTGCTCCATGGGGTCTCTCTTGCTTTACTGTGGTGCCAGTCCCTAGGAAGAATTTCAATTTCAAGGGTTTACTTTCTGTTTTCACTGGACTGGTGAGGGTCAAAATCTTCCATTTGCCCTGGCCAGGGCAGATTCCCAGCAGCACGTGCCCTGCTTCCCTGTGCTGCCTCCGCCTGACTGCGGAGAGTCTCCTGCCCTGGGACAACTGTGGGAAGTTTGGTCTCCATGTTCATACAAACCCTGTCCTCCCTCAGACTGCCAACAAGTGCTCCAGCCAGCTACATCCACTATTTATTTTGATAGCGACTGTTTATTATGAGCAGAACTATATTCCTAAACTCATTTCGCACAGACTAAGAAAAAAAGTCTGCTGAGCACAGCACAGCACAGGGGTGATGCTGCTGCACAGTACTGCGGAAGCACTGGCACACAGTCACAGGGGAAATGGTTTTCCTGAAGTCGTACTGTAGAGCAGCTGCAGAACTGGATACAGAAGCCAATACTCACAGCTGACAATCCAACCCTGCAGCAACCCAAGGCCAAAGTCTCTGCCCGCCCCACCATCCAGCTCTGGAGACACACAGGCCACTCGAACTGCTCTGACATGGCGCAGCAGAAACCCATCTCCTTGTGAATTAAATATAACCAGGAGAGCCCAAAGTGCAGACTGGAAACCAAATCCTGGCATTCCAGCCACAGTCAGAAACACTCCCAACGCGGTAACACAGGTCCCAGGTTTAGCCATTTAAAGGACAAAGGACGCCAGCAGGCGGCATCCCCAGAGAAGCACGCTGTCCAGTGGGTACATCACTAACAGCTGGCAGCTGAAACAGGATGACAGCTTTGGATGCTGTGTTTGGAGGGCATTGAGCCCCTCAGCTCCTGCTGCCTTCAAAAATACAAAGGGACACACAGCACTTCACAAACCAGACTAAAAATGTCTAGACAGAAGTTGCAAGGAGTAAAATGCATATTAAGGTAAGCAAGTGATGAGTAAGTCAATGTCTAAAATGAATGGCTCGAGATCTTTTTGAAGGTGGATTCCATTAAAGAAGTCTCACCGTACCACCTTGGTACCTCCGTGAGCTCCTGTTCCTTGCATTTATGTTGACTTGTGAGCTCTGTGATTTGCAACCTCAGTTTCTAGCAGCTGCCCTTCCCTTTAGTTGCTGAACTGAGACTGCCATGACTTAAGAATAAAGATGGCTACTTGTTAAATTAGAGGTCAATTAACTCCACCAGTAGATGATGCCGCTTGCAATAACTGCTCTCAGTGGGTACCACTCTTCCTGTACGAAGACAGAAGATGAGATGAGGCCTCCATTGGCTGTGGATGCTCTCTTGGGTACATGACATACAGCCCTGCGTATAAAATGTCAAAACAGCCCTGTCGGAGATTCACTGGCTGCTAAAACTGTGAAGATCTCACAGCACCGTGGATTGCTGTTGACAGAACAGCAGCGCCCAACATAACACATGCCTTGTTAGCAAACTGGAAGCCTCTCAGTAGTCTGGGGTGAGGGAATAATAGAGGAAGCCAAGGCAACGCAAGCCAGGCCTGTGGAGAACAGCAAGTGAACGAACCTTGGCGGAGAGTCCAAGCAAACCCTCAGACTAGCTCTTTTTTCCCCTCTTTCAAACTCTCTCTTCTGCAAACACGGGCAGTGTTCAATGAGTGCTTCCCACCATGTAATGCAGCGGCTGAAATCAGCAGCATCTTCACCAGAAATGCCCACGGCTGGCACAAGGGGCCTGCACAAAGCGCTGGGAAAGCCCCACCGCCGCTTTTCAGACAAGCTAGACCCTAAGGCGACGTGCCGACCACCCCACCCTGCCCATGGCTCTCTCCGACTCAAGCAGCTGTGCCCTTGCTTTTGGCACTCCTCCTGTGCCCTTGCTTTTGGCACACCCCGGCCAGCGGTGGGACACCGCAGGCGCAGCAAGCCTAGCCGGGGTACGGGCACGCAGGTGGGCTTTGGGGCAGGGGGAGGCCCCGTAGCGCTATGGTTCCTGGCTATGGCTTTTCTGTCCCTGCCTTCCAGTGCCCCCATAAACCACTTTCATGCTCCAGCAGAGCGCTATGACATCTCAGCATGGCGAATGCTGGGTCATCCCAGGGAGCCAGTATTGCTTTGGCAGGGCTGTGAGACAAAAGAAACATCAGCCTTAGAAACACTTCTTTACTCGCTGCTGCTGCTGAAGAAACAAAACCTTTATGTGCAGTAACTTTGCTTTAAACAATAACGTTTGTGGATACTGTTCTTAACCTTTTGCATCTGGCTTTCAAAATCTGCCCTGTTCTTTTTCCACGTGAATGACTACAGAGCTTATTTTTGTTTGGGCGCTGGTGTGCAACGCTGCCAGAGAAGCACACTCAAGCTGGCGAGCCACCCAAATTATTGTTGGGTGGTTCAGTCCCTCTCTATTTCAAGAAGCCTCTGGGTATAATGACAGGAAGCTTGCAGGCAATTTTAAGCCAAACCTCAGAGAGGCTGGCATTCAGTCTGTGTTAAACACTCCTTATTAAAAGCTGTCCAGTCCGGATTCTGGGTGGAACTTTGATATCTGCATGGAGTAAAGAATAAGGGGCACGTTTGCAAAATCAATTGTGCAGTTTTTATATTTACTGCACGTTTACCACATATGTCATTTATTACACAGTGGAAAACCGTTAAATGCACAGTAGTTGTGCCAAGTGGCATTATGCTTTTAACAGCTTTATTCGTTTAACAGCTCCAGTTCTCATTATATTTTGCCATGTGGTACATGAGATTTTTATGCATTTAACAGTTTTAGAGGGTTCCATGGTATTTTCCTTTTATGTATTTCATACTGTGCCTGGGATTTTGTTGGGGGGTAGAGGGGTTGGGGACTGTAACCCCTGTACCCTGACAAGAGAAAGCAAAAGGCAAAGAAAATAAGTGATTAAATGAGGAAAGGAAAAGGAACCAGACCACCACACACCAAGGCACAAATACCTGTAACAAGGACAAGGCTCTCCCATGTGCTCCAACAGCCTTTGATGCTTTGTTCGTATGCCTTTCACCCTCGTATTTTACATCTATTTTAATGACTACGATGTTGTTTCCCTGGACAGAGGACAGGGAAGTATGTCTTTTGCAGAGCGCATGCATCTAGGTACTTCTATCCCACTCCCTCATCGTCACAGACACATTTGCACATTTTTGCGTGCATATTGATGCCCTCTTCCAGCACAATAGAGTAATTTCATCCAGGATCAGAGGCAGCCCTTTTCACTGAGTAAACAATTCCTTCCAATGGTCCACAATCCACTTGCTGCCCTTCCTACAAAAAATTCCATCTGTCCTCCTTTCCACATAATCCCTTCTGGTGCATTATATTTTTTTTAAGAGTTGGATGAAAATTTTAAATTAATGGATTCTCTTCAAGAAATTCACCCTGACCTGGGTTTGCCCACATGTATTTTTTACACCCAAGGTAGAAATTAATCCAGAACTCACTGCAGTGCCCTTTCATGCCTTTTTGTAAAAAATGACTCGATCTGATGTGAATTATTCACATGGCCAATACTGTATGCAGCACATACAACACGCAAAAAAAAAAGAGGAAACACCTGCCTAATATGCGGTTTCCCACTGCCTTCCCTCAGTTAATCACTTAAGAAAACAATTTCTTTACCTGCCAAACGAGAAGGATACCATCATTTTGAAAGGTCCTTGTCCCACTAACAGAGGTGTAAGTTATATACCACAAGTGGGACAAGACACGTGTGTTAGTATGAAAGGGGAGAAAAAGCTTGGCTGTGAGCTGATCCTCTCCTCAGCCTATTTTAAAAGGGAAAAGGAAACCACTTAAGCAGGCAAAAGCCAAAAACAGGACAGGTTCCCCAGAGATGAGGATTATTATTATTGTAGGAACAGATGTATTTTTATTGGTGGGAGGAGGATATGGGTCTAGTTCCAACCCCAGAGTTTGCTTTAAAAACAGAACCCCGAGAAGCCCCACAACAACGAAACCCCCTCTACCACTCACCTGACTTTTATTGGCAGCCACTTTGGCAAACAGAGCTTGAGACACCTTGGCCCTTTTCATCTCCTGTTGGATCTCGTCATAAATGGCAGCTGTGATGTTGACGCTGGCGCCGTCCGCCTTAATGGGGAGGTCTGTTGTTGGTGTCGAGGTTTTGGCCTACCAAGAGACCATGAAAATAATAATTAAAAAAGTGCTGCTTTCAGCCCAGCCATCTGTGCAGAAATTATCAAAGGATTTCAGTCAGCTGATGCCAAACTGCATTAGCTACAGAGGGACACTTCCTGTCCATTATTCTAATCAGGTTAATTGTGATTGGAAATAATTGCAGTGCATTCCTATAGGACATGCAAGGCCCTGTCAACTCTCCCCCTCTCCCTCTCCCAGCGTGTTTACTGAGCAGCTTACCAACAGGACAGGTAGCCGGGGCTACTCGGCTGCAGGCAGGCACTGGGGGTGGCTTTGCCAGCCAGCTACTGTGGCACCAGCCTCTGCTTTCTCCCCCTCTCTAAAAGTGGCCTACACCTTGGAGGAAGAGCCAATTCTCCCAGAAAAAATGAGTAAATGGGTAGAGGTCTCTAAATAATAAATTATTACTCAATTTAATGCACTCCCTCAAGTCTCCCTCATCCTTTATTAAAACTATATGTATGTCATTTGAGTATGTATGGTTTCCCAGCCTTATCATCATTATGCTAGCCAGACAGTCACCTAATTTCACCTAGGAAATCAGTCAAAATGAAGAAAAAAAAAAACAAAAAAACCACTTCATAAAGCTGGGCTTTGGCATGCCTTTGATCTGCTGCCCTCATTCTCCTAAACTCATATTGAGATTTTGTGTATTCCGCTGCACTCCTTTTAATTGAATGATTTCCCATCAGCTTCTGTGACAAATGAAGGACAGTAACGCATGCTGCCAGTACTTCCCCCAGGCTGGGCTACCCTGACAAGGCTTCTATCAGTAGAGTTCAGCAGGTTGCTACACAACTTTTATTTTAAAGCCCCTTGGCCACGGCGGTCCCCGGAGCGCCTTAGCAGGCAAGGGAGCGAGGGCCGTGTGATGCTCGCCAAGTGCTCCTGGCACCCGTCGCCCCTCAGAGAGACAGATCTCATCTGCTTTCCTGAGCTCAAAGAGGAGAGACACCAGGGCTGACCACTGTACCCCATACACCTTTTAAGGGACACATGTAGGTTATTGATATAAATCTGTGTTTCCTCTTGAGATGTAAAGGTCTTAGCAAACGAAGCAACCCAGGTGGCAGAGCTCATGGTTCCCAAGAGACCCCAACCTCCCGTAAACCCTGGTGGCATTCAGGTATCTGGCCCGATTACAAACCTCAGCTGGCTCCTGTTCTTGTGCCAGAGTTGAAGCCTGCTGGAGTACACCTGTTGTTAACTTTTAACTAGGCAGACATGCCCAAATGCCTGTTTGTTAATGGGAAGGTTAAGTAGGCAAAAACAAGCCTTCTTAACTCCTCCTTCTGTTTTGCTGTCCTCCAAATCTTCCTCTCCCTAATGTCTTTTTTGTACCAAAGGCCACATTAATAACAGAGCCAAAATCCAATCAAGACAACAATCTAGACTAATCACTCTTCCTTCTGCTTCCAGATAAAGCTTTAACCGACCTGCACGGTCTCCCTCGCCCAGCGCCGCAGCTCACCAGGCACTGCTCTGGGCTTGTTCCCTGCCTGTCATGGGCAGGACCCACGCAGAAAGGGACCAGGGGTTTGCTGCGCCTACTCCGGCCACCCCCTGTGCCCAGGCAGCCCCCCAGCCCAAGCCCACCACCACCCACAGGCCGGGACCACGGGCAGGGTACGGCCCGGTGGATGGACCAACAGGGACACCACCGTGCTCTGAAATCCAACGTTCACAGACTGGTGAGAGTTAGACTGTGGGAAACGTCAGAAAACAGAGATCACGGGAAGGAAGAGGACTGCCCAAGTCTGTCAGGACTCATTTAATGGAGCTTCATTTTACCAAAGACCCTGCAGTGCTTTGACGGGTATTACAAAAAGCCCTCCCAGTCGCTGGAGCCTTTGGTTAGCACAACAGCCGAGGTCACCACAGCCTCAAGGGCTGTTACGGAGGCCTGAGATCCCGAGAACAAACTTAGCATGTCAAAGAAAGATTTAAAATATAACTCCATCCTGCATGGGTCTCCTACACTGCTAGCTCCACAGCCACACATCAGAAAAAAGCCTGCCCTGCACCGTTTCATATGGAATCACTGAGATAGGAAGGGCAAGTACCAAACCAAAACATCACAGTCTCGAAAATAAAATATTTTATGTTAAGAGGCCTAGATTCAAAACTGGTCTTGATATTAAGGAGTTTGCTACGATTGAAATGTCTTGCTGCAAACACCGGGGCAAAAAACAAGAAACAAATGTGCCAGAGCAGCGAAACCCAGCTGTTACTGCTGGCCCTCCGCTCACACACAACACCCCCTCGCAGCTCAGAGCCCCTTCCCACAGCACCCACGCTCGTGTGCCAGATCAAGCTGCTGCTTCCACCTCGGGGAGGTCCCGAGCAGGGCACCCACTGCGAGGGGGGCTTGCAGATGGCTCTGAGCTGGGGAGAGCCAAGCCGTGTTACTTGGCGTGCCCTTACAGCTGCAGCACGCCTGCCCCACAGCACGCCCAGCCCTTCCACAGCTATCAACCAGTGCCCTCCTCCTACCCTGCCCACTCCAGCATCATTGCAGAAGTACTGCTGCAGGAGATTGGTATCTATGGAAACCACATTTCCAAATGCCATTCCATCAACTTCTCTGGCACCCTAACAGAATTCCTGAAAGGATGGTACGGCTCCTACTGCTGCTGGCCCAAAGCACCCTGCGCCAGGGTAGGTAACATACCTGCCTAGGGAGGCGATGCTGCCGCGAATCACTGCGCTGCACACGAGGGCAGCATTTGTCTCGTCAGAACTAATACTGGGCATATGGGGAAGCGCAGTAGCAGTGCTGCCTGCCCGGGAGCTGGGAAGCAGCCTCATTTGCAGAGGTGTCCAAGTTGTCAAAACAGCACCTGTGCTGACTGGTGCTGGCCCTCTGAGGACTGGGGAAATGTTATCCAGCGGGCACAAGGCGAGCACTGGGTATGCAAACCTTTGTTGCGTTGCTTTTGCTGATTAAAAACCTTGCAATATTCTACTGGATTCTTCAAGTTGAAATAAGGCAAGAATGGGCTGCTTTATACTTCTGGAGTACAGTTTTCTAGTAACGTTTACCTTTTTAAAAGACAGGCAAAATTTCCATTATATTAGACAATGTTCTAGCTATGACTATATAGCTATGGCTAGAACATGGGAAAATGTCATACTGCAACAGAGGAACAAGATGGGGCAAGAGACCCGATTTTTATTCTCACCAAATTGCATCAAAACTCTCCATTTCATTCTGCTATTTGATTCTAGTTGCAAAATATATTGCAATAAATGTAAGTAGGAGCAAGCTAATTCTTTCATGAATAAATACAAATGCAAAAAGTGGATACATTACTTAAACATTGAAAGAGTTCCCTCTATAATTTTGATTTCTTTGAAAGGTAACTAAAAAAGGTAAGAGGTATACAATGAGTTTCCCATGTAATAAAAATTCAGTGTCAAATTTGTGTTGGCTGGATATGCTTGCTTTCAGTGAAAACGGTTCTTTACATTGTGTCTTGTGGTGAAGTGCACCCAAACGCCTGGGTTAAACTGAACAAGCTCAACCATTTTTACAACACCAACACACCTTCCTTAAGGACGATCAGTGTGCATGTAAAACTATGCCTCCCTCACCCCTGACGCTTCCTTATCTTCAGCAGCTATGGCTACAGAATGCAGTATGAGAAGTGCTCAGTAATACTATTCTAAGCATGGCTAACGCAGCCTGAGATTTTGCAGCTACATGACTGTGAAAGCACCAAAGCAGGAGCTTTACACGGGCTCACTTACCAAAGATCAAGAGAAGAGCAAGAACTGACCTGTCGTGTCTGCACAGTTAGAAATTTCAAACTCAAGTTAGGCAAATGTCATGACAAGAGTTAAATCATCACCTCTGTGCAAGCACCCTTGCTTTTTCAGGGTATATGTCTGCGACTGCAGGCTGTCTGGTAAAAGGGGGGGAATGACTACTGCAGTGTAGTATGTGGATGCTC
Organism: Falco cherrug; assembly: GCF_023634085.1. Lineage (NCBI taxonomy): Eukaryota > Metazoa > Chordata > Aves > Falconiformes > Falconidae > Falco > Falco cherrug. Next base: position 1,014,020 of record NC_073704.1, on the reverse strand, counting down.
TTTCTTAGCGCAAAGGAACAACCTACCCAGGGACGTGGGTGGCAACAGCACGTTAATAAACACGTGCAGTGAAGTCAATGAGATGACAGCTGGTTTGGAGCTGTAAAAGCATCATCTTCCTTCCCAGCACCCTGCCCATCACTGCTTTCTGTACCTCAAATAATTACTCATGTAAACCTCTAACTCAAGGACTGAGATTTCCTATGCAGAGTACAGAGCACACTGATTTCTAGCAACGCCTGTCTAATTCACTGTTGACCTCTGTTCACTACACACTTTTTACTGAAACGTATATGAACCTCTCCACAAGCCCAGAAAGCTCCTCTGCGTTCTGCAGAATGTAACGTACACAGATCAAAGGTTACGTGTGCTTTCTGCAATATATTCTGCAATAGGCATTTAGTGGACATATATCAACAGCCTGTAAGTAATGCCCACATGCACTCTTTCAGGCGTTACACTTTTGTTTGCATTTATGGAAGTGATTAAAGCTAGAATCACCATCACATTCTCTTGCTGAAATCCACTAAATGTCTCTTAGCAGCTGCTCCAAAACCTTACAAAAGGATTTCCACAACCTATCTGTGCAAGAACAGCAACAGAGAGGGGAAGGGTGGAGAGGAACCCCTTCCCTGGACTAATCTACACAACAAACAGGTAACGAGGGATCACATCTTACCTGGGGGGTTCTGGAGGAGCTTGGGCTGCTGGCAGCTGAAGACACCATGCTCACGTTGGGGTTCATACTCCTCTCTCTCTCGTCCTGATAGATACGATCCCGCTCCGAGTCGGGCAAGTTGAGAAAATTCTGCATTGCCCTTAAGTTTACCAAGAGGGACTGGGAAGCTGTCCTAGGGTCTTCTTCTTTACGCAGGATCTCTGACAACAAGCCCTGGTTCAAAAAATTTACAACAAGGAAAAAAAAAAAAAAAAAAGCTCAGTCATGTGTTGGTTTGTGTTTGTTGTTTTTTTTAAATTTGTGTTAGTGTAAACCAGCTGGGTTGCAATACTGAGAACCTACATCAGATCTCATGGGCTCTCCCAGAGTGGATATTTTGTAGGGAAGAGTTTGTCTTTCTGGGGGCTGAGGTTTTTATTTTGGGACTGTCCTATTCTGGCACCGTAATAAGCTTCTGAGTATGGAGATGCTGGATAGGAAGGTAGGTACACTGGGTAGAAGAAATTGCAGTTATCACCAGGTGCTTGCTGCAAATATTTTAGGAGCTGATACATCTCTCTCTCTCTCTCTTTTTACTTGAAGCTGGGAACACTTGGCAATCCTCTTCATCTTTGACAAATCTGCCAAGGTTGGTAAATTTAGTTTCGACATTTAAACAGTGCAGGAGGTTTATAAAGAAAAACGTTTGGCTGGTTTTTGATGTTGCAGTCCTTTCACTTTGGTTTGGACAGTCATTTCTGAGAGGAGACAAATGGAGCAATAATAAACCCTTAGAATCTAGCTTTAGGAATTTAACCCGTTTTTTCACACCTCTTATCACAGGCTTCACATTGCAACCATGAATGAAGACCACATTCATCTAGTTTTTACAAAAGCCGCTATTCCAGGAGGTAACCAGCACTGCACTTCCAAAAAAACAGGAAGAGGAAAAAAAAACATTGGAGAGATGAAAACGTCATTAGGAGAGGTTTAAATCTAACTATGGGATTAAATTCATGCATAACTATGCACTCAACAGTTCCACAGGTTATCTAGAAGTTAAAGGCACAACACACAAGCCTGGATCAGGGCCTACAGAAGCTACTGGGACACAGCGTGTCCACCCCCCCATCTGACACTTCACAAATGTGCATTTTGCTCCAAAAGGCAGTAACAGCCACTTCCTGAACTACAGATGTTTAAATGCACTGGTCTCCGATAGAAGCAGAGAGGGATCACCTCTGCCCATCAAGACTACTTATATCCCAGGAAATGGTGCTCAGAGGCTCGTTATTTCGGAAGGCTATTCCGCCACCACGTTTCCCTGAGCAGTCCAACACCCTTCTTCCCTCCTGCCGCAGCCCAGGGCTCTGCACTGTGGCTGCCAGGAACGCTGGCCACAGCAGCCCCGTACAGTGCCAGCCGGAGCTCGGAGGGCTCACCTCGACCCGCTGCTGCAAGGAGCAACACCCAGCGCCGCGTGCGAGGGGAGATGGCAGCACCCAGGCGCGGTCTGGCCGCCCCTGCCGACAGGAGCCTTCTGCAGGTCCTTACAGCCATGAGCGAGGCAAGCTGCCTCAGGAATACAGTCACGGCTAACTCCTCTCTTGTAAGAAAAATGTTACCAAAAAGCAACCAGGTAGTCAAACCCCTGTGATGTTCAGTCTTAGTTTATCTTCTTCCATATCAAGAGTCTCCTCCAAAAAGCCTTGCTAATACACTGCCCCTGTGTTGGCCAATTAACCCAGCGCCGACGTTTTCAGTATCTATTGATCTTATTTAGCAGGCTTCCCGACAAAACCAACCAGACCAGCCAACAGTGTATCTGTATCTGCATTTATCTGCTATCTGCTATGAAACACCTACATTAAAACACACAGATGAAAACTCTACTTCAGCAGTGTTGATACCAGAAGTGCTCAAAATAAGCTCCGCACAACCTGAAGGTAGGCTGCACACCGCTCCATCTCTTCAGCTCCTATCTACATCACCAAGCTAAGACAGTCTGAATTACATTTTCCTGCAATTAACAGAGTAGCTACCAGGAGGACTGGAGCTGGGAATGAAGCCGTGGTGAGACCCTCCAGTCAGAAACGGGATCGGGAGAAGCCGGCTGGAGAAAAATCTCTGTGCTTGGAACGAGCCTGAGGCGGGTGCAGCGCTGGGCTGGCCGCAGGCATTCTGCGACCTCAACGCAACTGCAGGCTCATACTTGGGTTCTTCCGCAGGGCTCACCACCCCTTAGAGATGCTAGAGACATTCTGAAAAGCTTTCCAAAGTTTGCCAGGCTCACAGGCTGGACAAAGGACATTACAGAAGCCTGAAACCATGACTTGAGCAATTTCAAGATTGATACAGTAAGTCCCTATTATAATTTTCCCTTAAAGTCAGTGTAAAATTCTCCAAATGCAGTAAATCAATTAAATACTGGTTCCACAGATTCTTCAAATTCTTAATTTCCTAAGTCTTTTAAAGGATACGTAACTTTTTACTAAAAGAAAAGATCAACTTCAAAAATTCATGAGTTTGGGTTGAAAGGAAGGTATCTGAAAGCTACTGGAGCTGACTTTAAGACAGCTTTTTCTCCCTCCCATCTTAACCTGGCTAAATTTATGGTCTAATTTCAAAAATGGAGAGCAGAAACACATGTGAAAGCATGCCAACAATTACTTTCCAGTGCAGCCATTGACTCCCTATGTAAATCAGAGGCTCACAGGTACAAGTGGCTTGGTTGTGGCACTAATGTGCTTGCAGGCTCTGATCCATCACCAGAAAGAGCTGATCATGGGGCAGAGGCAGTGGTTTTGAACCCAGCCTGCGCCTCTTGTTTCTAGGAAGGTCTCACCTCCACCACAGGGACACAGCAGAATTCTGCGTCGCTGCTGAACCACGGGGACACACTGCTGCTGGGAGCCTCAGCTCCTCATGTGGGCACCTCCCCGTGCCCCGCTCCCCGTGCCCCCTCCAAACCCGCAGGCAGAAAACCTGGTTGCAAAGAGCGTTTTTCTGCAGCTCCTCCAGGAGCCGTGGCAGCTTAGGCACCACACAAAGAGCAGGACAGATAATAAGAAAACTGACTCAAGAGGGAAAAACCTCATGTCCTCCTGCAACCAAAGATAAACAACACTGGTAAACAACAGTGGCTAAAGAGCGGAGTGATTGGGTAGGACAGTGAAGTATCTTGACAGCAATAACATTTACAATAATGCAAATCTGAGCCACCAAAGTATATGCAAACTAACCAGCAAGCAACATTATAAAAAATAAAGTGATATTAAATAATCTGTTCAGCCTTTTTGTCACCTGCAACAAATTAGACTTTCAATATGCAAAACATCTTCCTTCCAGAAAAACAAATGATCATGATTTCATTTAATTGTAATTTAATGAGGCATAATGTACTTTTTAAAGTGATATACACCAGGTGTGTGGTGAGGAAACCGGCCCAGCCAGACAAACCCTACTGTTTCTATTTTTGAGAAAACCCTAAAGCCAGCCAGGGACTGTTTTCATTTCTGCAAATTATGTTTCTGCTGGAGGGGGTGAGGGAGGGAAACCCACAGCATTCGTACATTTGTTGTAAAATTCCATTGGCTAAATTAGCTCATTCCGACTTACTTACATCTCACATATTAAAAAAAAAATAAAATTTAGAAAATTGGCAGTTTGCAGAGTAATCAACTCTGCAAACCTAAAAAAAGATCTTCAAGGACTAGAAAGTCTCAAAGCGATTTTTAATAGCCAAACAGATCTTCTGTACCAAACACAGCTCTCAGGATACGTTTTAGGACACTTGATAATATCTTTGTTTTTCCACTCCTGTACATCACTTTTAAAACTGATGCTGAAGAGACAACTGATGAAAAGTTTCATGTTCACACAGGCTGTGCTTGCAAACGAGGCGTGTGCTCACCCTGAGACAAGGACTCTGCGCAGGCACAGTTCGGTTTACCCTTGGAACTTGCATCATTTTTAAAATTATACACTGGACCCATAATTGACTTTAAAAAAATAATACCACTAGTGGAGAAAGGAGCACATGTCCAATCAAAATAAAAAAGTCATTGGATCTATTTAAGGTAGCAGTAATTTTGACAGTGCTTTTTCAAACTAGCTGCCATGTAGTCCTTCAAGCCAGCAAAGTCATGGTCATGGAGGTTCGCTTGGCACTCATCCTATGAAACCCCGTCTGTGAACTTATTTCTTCTATTCTCATTAGCTACAGAATTCCGGGACAAACAGCTCTGCAAGACAATGCAGCAGGATGCACAGTGACCGTTACTCAGACCCCTGCACCCGAAGGACCACCTGCCCACCCTTCAAGGCCAACACAAAGGCTTGACCAAAGCCCACAGAAGGTGAGCAGAGCCCTTCTGCCTCCTCCTGAAGGGCTGTGGCTCAGGCCCCGAGGGGGTGTCCCTGAGATCTCAGGGGACAGCAGCCTGCACTGCCAGTGACCGGACACAGCACCCTTTTGCAAACAGAGCTTTTCAAAAGCAATCGGATGGGTGTGATGTGGCCATGACGGAGCGCAGCCCAGACACCGATACCCTGCCAGTGGAGAAGGATGAGGCCCATCAGGAGACTTGCAAGCACTGGCCAGGACCCCACATGCACCAGGTCTGATGACTTGGATGGGAGCTGTGCTCTCCCCCGTACAGACCTAATCCATGTGTCGATGAGAGCAGGAACTAAGGTTAACAAGGTTCAAAACAGGCTTTGGACAATCAAAATGCTGGCCAAGGCAAAAATTTAAGTAAACCCAACTAATGTGCTAAACCTCAGTTCTTCTGTTCTGTATAAGGAGATTATATGTGTAACAGACTAAAAAAGCACAAACACTTTTTTCATACTTTGGGTTTACTTGTGCCTCTCCATACCTCAGCTATTGCCAAAAGCAACAGAGAAAATGCTGAAATACTAGAAAAATATTGTTCCTGTAATACTTAAAGTTCCAAGTACTTTCAGCCCAGTACTTGTAACTGAGTCACAACAGAAAAACTGTTCTGTTCCCCTGAGGTATAGATGTGACTCTGGTCAGGATCAGAAAACGTGGGGATTTCTTCAAATTCAACAGCCGAATCTTAACGATCAGTGATGTAAACCTGCCCAGTCTCAGCATCCCGGCTCAGCACGTGAGGCCCATTTCCAGCATGGCAGGCAGCACTTGGGGACCCCTGGTTAGCTACTCATTCCTCCTGAACTACAATGAAATTGTACCTTCAGCATACAACAACAAACTTGATTTTGCTGGGCTAGAATGACTGTTTATATTTGAAATTGTCTGCTCTTGCAACTGAAAGCTAGAGGAGGCAGGTCAGCCCGGGCAGCTCTGCAGCAGAAGCGCTGACTTCTCATAACCCTTCAAGGAAATAAAGCGTCTCCACCTGCTGTGTTCGCCCATCAAGGCAGGCTTTTACCATGACATCTCTTCGCCTCTCTGCATTTACTCCAGGTCCCACCTTCAATATTGTCTTCTGGGCTGAACAAGATACATTCAACAATTCAAAAAGTACTTCTCTGTCTCCAAGTATACAGCACTCAACAAGGACCTCTATATGAAGTACCTGTAGCCTTCTTAGGAGTCAAGCTCATTTTCAAACGCTCACTGCTTTGTTTCCAACCCTTGCATCTCTTCCTAATCCCAGCTAGGATATGAAGCAGAAATGCTGGAAGTCTCTTAGAAACGCTTATCCTGGCAACATGTTCAGTCCAATTTTGCTGAGCAAAATTGCTTTAGATAACCAGCAGAAATTTTTGAGTGGTTAGTCGAACCAAGTACCTTCATATCCACCCTGTCATGGTTTCCATCAGGCAAAGCTGCATTTGCACCCTGTTCCCTGACCAACTCTTCTGTCTCAATGGGCAAAACGTTAGGTGCCACGTTCGTGTCAGTTCATGAGAACCTCAGAACTCAAAGGACTTTGACTGGTTTCCATCAGTATGAATGGGAGACCGGCTGTCTCCCAGTACCCTCCAGTGTAGCTGAATGCATCATATCAGCCCCTCATTTAAAAGAAATCTCCTGATCTCTAGATTCACCGCCTACAGCCAGAGTATGAGCCTCGTTCTTAAACTCATTTAACTAATGCTAAAATACATACATCTCAGGAGAGCGCTGCTTAGGCACAAAGCATTTAGAGGCTGATTTGAATAAAACTTATCCAGGGTGCAACAATGACAATTTGATTTTTATTATTAAAAATGAAGTGTTTAAATCCTCAAAGAAAATGCCTTTATTGCATTAGTTTAATAAAGCCTCTTTTTTATTATGGTATCTCTTTTTATGAGGGAAGACAGGATGTGTATGTGGAGCTGAATGTCGATACGTGGGGAAAAGGAGGCAGAGAAAGCCGACCACCTGCAGCTACAAAGTGCCATCATTTATATGACATGCATGTCAAACCTTCGTACCGAAATATGCCAGAAAATGAGCAAGACACACAGCTCGTGCACACTCTGTATATCCATGCATTTGCTTCCAAGGCCCAGGACTCCTGTGCATCAGCTGGGCAGGCAGCAGCCGCCTCCTACAAGCACACATTCTGAAAGCCTGACTCACATGCTGCTTAAGATCTTTTCATTCAGCCTATTGAATACAATTAAGCTAATTGAAACTGAAATTTTGGGCAGTGCACAACCCACTGTTGGAACAAATATCCCATGTACCAAAAATCTGCAATTTATTAAATTAAGCACTTCCCTTACAGACTGCCTTCTTTCCTGTGAGTACAACAGAACGCTGCTTGTGCCGCACTACACACAAGAATAAAACAAGCAGGCAGCATGAAAGGGTTTCATGCAATAAGAGAGAGTTTTCTATGGGGGGAAAAACCAACAAAAAATCCCCCCCAAAACCAAAGCCAGAACCCTTGCTAATTGAAAGTCTGTGCGTAATGGGGCAGACAGCATAGTGATGAATGCCGCATGACACTAGGTATCAGGCAGAGAATTGAAGCTGCTCGTCTTCCTCTCACTTAAGTTAAAGGGGAAATTATTTGCAAAAGGAATTCTGTCCAGGACTTGGCTCACGAACAAGCAGAGGTGGAAGAGTTGGTTATTTCGACAAAATGTATTGCTAATCTTAAAGCCTCTTAGAGGACCCTTTTCTGATCCCACTTCAGTTTGGGGGAATTTTGCCAAAGAAAGTAGAATTAGACATAAATGAGAGGTCACCACCCACCTCCCTCCTTGCCTGCCTCCAAAGTCTTTCTTTGGAGCTTCCTTACCCACCCTGCTCATGCTTTCAGAGCCCCAACCCCTCAGCAACTGACTGGAGACACTTCTGCATGCTGTAGAGGCATGACTGCCCCTTACTCGTTGCAGAAGTCTGGACTTGCCGGCAGTCGCACCAGAAGCTGGGGTACCTCCAGCATCGATCCTGCTTCTCCCTATGTCTCCACCCATTCCTGCAGCCAAGGTGCGGCTGAATCCCTCGAACAAGGTGGATCAGTTTAGTTTACCTCATCATAAACTTCACTGCACCCAAGGCTGGCAGAGTTGCCTCCTCCCTGTGCCGTTACTTCCTTTATCCGAAGAGGTGCGGTTAGGCACTTGCTAGCCGGGCAGGAGCTGAGCTGGGCAGGAGCTGCCTTCCTATCTGCACACTGGAAGGCCAATGCTCTCACCCGGAGCTACTCGGGGCAGGAGGGAGGGAGCAGTGCTCTTTGGGAAGAGAGTTACAAGCAGCCAGAACATGCCCGGTGTTTTTACCCAGCTCTCTTTGTATCTGGCACCACAACTGTTTCATTCAAAAAGCCTCAGGTTCACGGGTATTTCCAGTTTTTGAGGCTGTTCAGTAAAACAAGCACTGGCCACTTGCCCAAACATTTTACTAGTTTTGGCTATTATGTCAAAACATTGGCAAAAAAAAAAAAGAGGCTTAGGAAAAAAAGAAAGATATAAACAGAAACACTCACTCAGTCTATAGGCTTTGCAGGCCACTGAGCGCTCCTGAGGAGCAGAGAGGCCATTCACTGAGCCAGTGATTTAGGCTGGACTGTTACAGCCAGCCTGACCGACCATCCTGACTGCGACTCCATGAGCCTGCGGCAAAGAGGGATGGATGCTGAGCAAGCGGGGAGAGGAAAGAGAGTATGTACATTTTCCTCTTGCAAAGCAGGAGGATTCAAATGACTTATTTTTCCAGCTAGGATTCTGAAGAACACGGAGCGTTTCAGCACCTCCGGATTTGCTAAAAAACTTTCCAGAGAAGGATAAGGAAAATCCAAGTGAGCATTTTAATGCATTTCCTTTAAAACAATCGCTCTTTTTTTCTGTAACCACCACCACCTGCCCATTTCTCCGTACATTATCACCTGTGATAAGCAAGCTTTGGTTATTACAACTTTCTGGCTGCAACCCGAATGCTGTAATAGGAGATGTTATAGTGCAAGAGGGAGATGGCACAAGGGCTCTGCCCTGAGGATGATCGAAATCACACTATTCTCCTCCAGGAAGAAGCCTGTAGCCTTGGTAACAGCTTTAGCCAGCAGTCCCCTTGTCCTGCCTCCCATTTCACAGCAGCTCAGCACACCAACCTGAAGGATGCCTGTGCTTTTAGAGGCTACTAGTCACCTGGCTACCCTGATTTAAAGGTGATGCGTGCTTCAGCCAGGTAGGCATTTTCGGAGAACTCCAGCCTGCACCGACAGCCCCTTTGACTTTACTGAACTGTTTGAGACCAACGATGGACAGCTGCTCCCCCTGCACATTAAAGCCTTCTCACCTTCTGCAGCCTGTACCTTGCAGGCACTTCCTTCACTCTGGCCTTTGCAAAGCTTCAGCTGCTTTTAAAAATGTGCACAAGGCAATTCCAAGTGCGAGGTGCATCTGCTCTGCCTCTGACAGCTGGGCTTCTCTTGTGGATTTGCAGTATTAATCAGACTTTTCCTTGCTTTTTTCTCAAGATTGAATGGTTTTATACAATCAAAAAGTGCCAAAGTCTTACAGAAAGCAAAGCATTCACTAATGAATGTTTTAACAGCAAATTCAGCTTACAGCTTGGCTGCATGTCAACAGACTTTCTGAAATGCCCTCCATTTTAAAACAAAGACATCAGGTATGATCATGTAACTCTAAAAGTGTTTGATGGACCTCACGCAGCTCTCTGCCTTCCGTTCAAACCCACTCACTCTCTTGCACATAGTTTTTAAGACCCAGACAAGGATGCCCAGTTTTCCACTAGCAAGCTATTAGCTCATAGCAGCAGTCCAAACAAAGGAAACAATATTTCAGTAAACAATACATTCACATCAAGGAGCGTACAGATTTCCACCTTACCAGTCACAGCCCAGCAGAGCTGCAAAAGGAAGCCGAGGCCAAGGATCTCGGCCATGAAGAACTTGGCCACAAACTGCATCATACCCATCTCAACAGGGCTCCCAAAACAGGGCAGAAGAGCCCTGGTTCCACTCCTTGGGCTATACCACCTTCTTGACCAGTCTGGATAGTGATGCACTGGAGTCCACAAGAGAGGACCGTTCCTGGAGTTAAAAACTGTAGTGCTGCCAGTTTCTGCCAGAGCACGGAAGGCTACACAGAACCTAAGAGGGTATCTTTCCAACACACACCATTCCTACCATTGCTGAGCACATTGTAAGCAACACCAGCTTAGACAAACATGGTAGTGTGCACCACCGTTTTAAATGTTTTTAAGGTTGTGTAGGAATTTCCTACTCACTAAAAACACCTTCAATAACTATGTTGTCTCTGTGGGTCTGAGAACTCTCTTCCACCTGTCATGTTTGCTGAATAAGTAAGTGTTTAGATTCTACAGTCGGGTGAATTAAAATTGTGATGCTGACTCCCTAAAATGCAATAAAAAGAAGGGGCAGAAGCTGGTCCAAGGCATTTACTAAAAATCAGTCATGCACACTCCAAAGGTTCCTCATACCCAGTTTCAAATAAATGTGAAAATGTTCACTTTGGAACTTTCTGTTTGGAAGAGACCCTCTTTGTGGTAGCACAGCCTGGGCCAGCTCCTAGCCAATGCCCCACGCAGCTCTCCGTGCCCGCAGCAGGTACGGAGCCGCTCGATGTTCAGTGCCCAGCTCCGAGTGGGCCCTTGGTGGGAGCGCTGTGCCCCAGGAAATGCCCAGGATTTGGCACACAGCCTGAAGTGCTTTGTTTTCACGTGTGCAGACAACACAGCCACAGGTATAAGCAAATAGTTGTCTTAGGCTGTGTATTTCCAACTTTCAGAGGAAGATCTGGATGTTTCATAAACCATACAACTGCACTTCTCCTTCTGATGACCCTCCTTAGGTCCTCCTCCTCACACATACATGCATACATACATGTGCCAGCCATTTGTTCTGATGGATTTAGCCTAGTTTGGATCAAAGCTTCCTCTACTTCACTTAACAGATTTGCTCAGATGGAAGGTCTCAAGGGAGAAATAATGTCAGTAAGAGGGGGTTTTTCAGCATTGAGTATGTAGGTCATTGGACTTTAAATTAGAGAATAGTTTATCTATTAAACAAGCCTCATAGTACATATTTCATGAAGCTATACTTAATTATAGGGTAATGTGCACCACAGAGTTTCTATGGAGAAAGATGAAGCAGTGGCCCATAATGCAGTGATTAATACAATTATTAGCTGGCTGGCATACAGCATCTATTACTTGGTACCATCATGAGGAACAACAGACCTCCAGTTTCTAAGGCTGGTACTTCCTGTGAAATGCAACAAACCCAAACATTTCCAGAGAGAAATGCATGCCTCTCTGTACTTCCTGAGGAGAGGATCCTTGGAGGCAGCAGGGGGAATGCAGGGAGGTCAGAGTAGATTTGAACTTCTACTTCAAGTGCCTTCTACGGAGTTTGCTTCTCCACTACGGGTGTGTGGGAACATCATGCATCTGCTGCTGCGCAGTGCAAGGCTGACTGACTGAGCATGTCTTCTTAATCCCTCAAACAGTCTCCAATGTGAGGAGAGCTTGATTTGAGCTGAGGACAGGGAAGCGTAAGTATGTACCTACACCCTCTTGCCACAGCAATGGCTCCTAGGGACACGATGCACTACATGTAAGATCCACTGGTCTTATACATTAAGGGCCCGTAGACTAATGAAACACAGCCATGGCATGAGCAAATCTTTTACAGATGTTTAAGACTTGCCTGTTCTGGAATCACTGTCATGGACTGTATAGTACATCGTATTACCTGTGATGGAGGGCTAAGAAGTAGGTGATTTCTTTCCTTTTATATAAAATTATATGCCTGAACTCCTGTAATGAAGACATCAAAATCAGGGAAGATTTTTTTTTTTGTTTTTAAAGAAAAGCCAGAGAAGTTAGCACACCCTAAGATAAATGTCAGCAGGAGTACTGACAAAAAAAGTGATACTAAGTCTGAATTACAGACACCTTTTTATATACTGAACTCAGATGTAAACCAGTCAGAGGACAGAGCATCACATCCCATCTGCAGGTGCAGCCCTGCCCAGGAAAGGTGCTTGGCACCTTCTCAAAGAGCATTACTTTGGCATGTGCACTCAGTGCTGCTCAGGTCTGTGCTTTCGATGAGTGAGCCCACTCCGAATGGTTACACACCTGGTGTCCTAAGTCATACAGAGCATTTGAAAATGCTGTCAGGTGTGACTGCCCACAGTCACACTGCCAGGAGCCACTGAAGTCAGGAAGAAACCACATTTCACCCAAAGACCTGCTTAACATCCTAAACCCACCAAATCTATGCAGGAGGTGTAAGAAGACCCAAAAAACCCCCATCACCACCAGCAAACCATACTGCAGCTGATTTAGCGCAGATTTTGGATTATCTATCAAAAGTGTGGCGCAATCTCTGCCATAGCTGCTATGAAGCACCAGAGCAGACACACTGCTGTGCCACTGCCAGGCAGAGGCCAGAGCAGTCTGTACCACGTGCTCACCTCTTCCCTGCTGTCCTGGCAAGTCAATACACAGTGTTTGGTCAATAACATGCAAGGTGTGTGGGTTCCTGGACACGCAGCATCACAACTCTGCCTCGTTTTAAATAACAAGCAGAACCATTGATTTAACACACACGTTGCATGACCGCTTTCTCGCTGGGGAACGAGCTTTTGGTTTAACAGCAGACTTGGGCACTACCAACCCAGCTCTCCCCATCTGGCTGAAGCTGAGCCTCCTGTTCAGTGACAATGGCAAAACCCTCGCTGGCAACATTACTGCTGACCTCCCGCTCAAGTTCAGAATATGTCATTCTGTCAGTACCATCTACCTTGATTATACCAGGCTTTATATACAACGGGTTATGATCCCAGAGGGATGAAAAGCTTTTCCAAATTAAAAGCAGCATTTTAAAGAGGAAATACTCATACATTCCTATGTAGTTTTCATTTGATATCCTCAAGGCTAACCCCAGAACTCAAAGTCATGTTGATTGGAAGTGAATGTTTTTTTCTGAGTGCAGCCATCTTATGAATTTAATGGAAGAAGGGAAGTAATAAAAATGTGCTCCATACTTTAATTAGTTCCCTCATAACATGGCATTTCCAAAATGGCAGTGCCAAAGAAAATCATTAATCCAGATCAGACAAAGGTGCTGTATGGGGCAAGGGACAGACCTCCAGGAGACATACACACACTCCTTTTTTCTCTCACTGGTACAGCTTACCTCGAAGACCAACTCCTACCTGCACAAAAGAAATCTGTACCAATATTAAATGCTAAGCCAGTTTCCCTTTCTTTAGCCTTGCTACAGAGCATCACAAAACTGACAGTTCATACTTTGTATGCCTTGACTGGCAGCAGGATACATGTCAACGGCCAGTGTTCCTGGACACACATTCCTCCCCTGTACACCAGGTCGTAAGCTTAAGCTGATGTTATCGTGTGATCATTTCAACATCTGCATTTCACCAGGCGAGTGAGAAAACCTGTGTCAGATGTATGAAATCAAACACGATGTGCTGCAAATGGCAGGCATCTTCCCCAGCAGGCAGTCCTTAGGCCTATGCACACTTGTCTCACACATTTCTGGTGGCAGGAGCCCCTGGCACTGTTGCGGCATCAGTTGCAACACACGAAGGAACTGAGGAAGTGACAGAGACCCAAAGACACCTCAGACTCTCACTGCCTCTTGTTCCTTCTTCCTGGCCACCAGGCAGGGACAGAAGTTTATATGCCCAGAGAGGAACTCAGGGAAGAACTGCAGGAGCAGTGTTACTGCCGGAGAGCACAGCTCAGGTAACGGCACGGGGGAGACCAAAGGCAAATGAGCAGCTGCTCCAGGAAGAAACAGCCTTGTTCAAGCTCAACGGGGCGGGGAGGGAGGGGGGGGGGCGGCGAGGGGTGGTGGTGGCGGGGGGTGTCAACCCGTTTCTGTGGCACACCTCCCGCCTCGATCTGCAGCAACCACACAGCCCCACAAGAGCCACAACTCTGCCCCCTCAGTGCTTCCTGGTTATAGAACAGAAATTGATACCTGTGTGCGGTTGAATGCTACTCTTGCAAAGACAGCTTGAGACACGCTGGCTCTCTTCAGCTCATCTCTGACTTGCTGGTAAATATCTGGAGAGACTTCCACCGACGAATTTGATGGCTCGGGTTTGACAGCTCTAGGGATGGGCGGATGATTCAAGAACTGCTGGTTGATAGCTTGCGGGTGCTGGTGAGCCAGTAGCCGGCTGACAGCAATCTGTTGGTTTATCAGATGGGCCATTGCTATCTGCTGCCTCACCAGTTGTGGACTGAGCTGAGGAGACAGGAGCCCAGGGTTTATCATTGTCTGCATCGTTGGCACTTGGTTTCGGATTGGAGTACTGTGGTGAATTTGGCCATGAGGAGACTGTTCATTAGTTTTTCCCAAGGTTGCCAGCTGGTTGATATTTGGTAAGTGCATGGGACGTTGACCAAGAACACAATAGTCTGAAAGGTTTTCTCTTTCCACTCTTTCCACTGTTAAAAGAGAAAAATTAGTTTGCTGTCATTTCAGTTTGCACTTACAAGAGGACCATTAGGGTAACGGTTACTGCAGGTGACCGTACACAACAGCCACTGCTTTAGTTTGCAAAGCTACACTTGCATAAAAGCTTCACAGAAACATAAGCAAAGGCAGCACAAAGTAAAAGCAACAACAATAATTAACATTCTTTTGGACTTCTCAGGCATCACCCACTGCTCAGGAAGCCTCCTATCAAACTGGCAGCAGATATCCTCTCTAGACTCATTTCCTGAAGAAATTAGCTTGGACATTTACACTGTCACTAACTTTTGGATCTCTCACACCCAAATGAGTAATGTTAAAAGGGGTCAATATTCCAGCACCACTGGCACCTAGGTGAAGGAAAGAAACCTGAATTAGCATCCAGTCACACAAACCCCACGGAAGCCAGGCCACTCGCTGGGCAGCTCACAGAACAGCTCCTCCTTACGAACTCAGCAACTATTATCTTTTCTGACATAACAGCACCTTGCGTGGATAAAGCGGTCTGGTAACGCCAGGTCACCCAGGTCACTACAGCAGAATCACGCTGCTTGCGTGAAAGCATGCTGCAAACCCGTGCAATGCACACATGAGAAAACGTGAAAGCAGTGTTCCTCTAGCCAAAGCCTCACTGCTTCGAGTCAGTCCAGAAACCTTAAAGCATCTCTGCATGAAGGTCTACTTTAAAGAAACGGACGTCACACTCTTCAAACAACCTTTGTTTAGCACAACAAAGACCAGCGATCCCTAAGTGACACCATGCTACAAAAAATGAAATGCTACACACAAAATGCATATATTGTAGTTTTATAAGCTGATACATACTGTCCCTTTGAAATCTCCTATGTCAGCGATATTGCAATAGCTTTCATGTAACTGCAAAACTAAATACACATATTACAAAACTAAGCTTCCTTTAAAAGTAGTACTTGAAATAGAATATGAAGTTTAAAAAGTACACAAATACAATTATTACTTAGATAATTTTAAGTAATCAGAAGTCATTTTACAGTACGTTGCAGTTTCCACGAGCCTCACTACATGCAAATGCATAGACATTTATATAGTGATCTGATAAAAAAGTTTTCAGGGATGCGTATCATACAACTAGAAAACTACTACCTCATCCCTGTATTGCTCTGAGCAAATAACAAGATAGGATTCATTTCATAAATACCATAATACTATTATAACTTGTGTAATGATTAACAACTGCACAAGGCTTTGAACTCTTTTTTTAAACTTAATCTATATAAAGCTTTGAAGCTTTACACAGTTAATACTCAGGATGACAGTTTACTGATGACTTTCTCTGTCTCCTTCTAAATAGGAAGACAGCTCTTTTCACCTTCCAGAGCTAATCTCCGACAGAGAGGGCTGAATTCTCACTGGGGAGGGGGTCATGCCCTGAACACACACAAACACACACAGTTACTATCTTCAGAGCTGCCATTCTGGAACATCACAAGGACTGAATTTTACAACTAGGTGAATTAGAACCCAAGATTTTCTTCTAACTCACTCTTGCCATTCTTTTGAAGGAAAAACCCACAACATCTTTAACCTTCCATAAAAAAAATATCTTTAAACAAATCTTTTAAAACAAAAATCAAGCATTTCTAAGAAAATTATTAATTCCATTCTCCCACAAAAGCCAATGTTTCAACCCAACTAAGTCAGTGCTTTTTGTGCAGTATATTTCAACTATGAAAGGCAATGCCATGCATGCAACACACAAACACCGTCATCAGCAAATGACCATTCTGCTACGTTACTCACGGGCTGCCAGAGACATAATGCTGTGTTTCAGTTTGCTGAAAATACTGAGAATTCCTGTTCAAACGCTGCTGCCCATGATGTCAGCAGGCCTCCCTGAAAGCCAGGTACAGAAAGCTCTACACCGCTAGTCTCTGGCTTTAGGGACGGACATGACATCAAGGTGAAGTGTGAAATACGAGTAGTGTTAATACCAGGGATGGGGCTGGCGTCGATACAGAGATGTCGTGTGCAGGCAGGGGAGTGGGGAAGAGGGACTACTTTGACACAGCCCCAGACCACATCCTGCGACATGGACAACTCAGAGCCCACGTGGCCACACTAACTATTGCCTCCTCAGCCTCTCCGCAGTAAGCCTGCACCTGGGTAATGTCAGTAAATACACACAGTTGCCAGCAAAACCAAATGTAATTATTCAAAGGTGCAGCAGCTACTTGGCAGTCCAGAATTAATCTGATGTAAATAGAACAAAAACATTGCTCAGTGTACATGAAATAATTGGAGCATCCTGCTACAGGAAAACACAACAAGAACTGCTTTTGGTCTTCATTTAAACCCCTAGAAATCTATAGTCCTTCAAATAGGAGTTTCAGAAGAGCTGAAATAAGTTCTGATCTATTTTGTAGTTTAAGGAACACTCAGAGAATAAGTCACTGAAACCAACAAATTACTACTTGTTATAACACAAAAACAGTAACCAAGTGTTTTTGAAAACTTGGTGAGAAATAAATATAAATAACATTCACTTTCTGGGCTGAACCACATTTGCCAAGTTTCCACCCACTCCTGACTTTAGTGCCAAGTTACAAACCCCTATAAAAATAAAGTTTAAGATGAAAAGGCTGCCAGGCTGTTAATCTCTGCAGTGCTACTTGGAATTACAATTACACAAAGACATCACCTGACCTGCTTCCATAGGTGTATTTTTTCCCTTATTATCAGTTTCCTTTTTCGATCACACAAGACTATATAGCCACGCATATACTCCCAATAAACAAACCAGATTCTAGTCACTTCAACCACTTCAATAATAAAAGGTTACCACTAACAGTTACACTGGATGGAAAAAATGTGCATTACTCAACTCCTCAAGACTCTTTTCTTCTCTAACACATTGCCCATATCAGATTCCCTGTTGTTCCTTGGTAGCTATGGATTGGTAAGGCTCTGTGGGGCTGGACAGAAGCAAGCCTGAGACAACCCCGAGATGGAGACTGGCACTGCCCTGGGAAGCAGGCCAGCTTGCCAGGAATGCTCTAAGAAAAAAGGGATACAGGAGCCACAAAGCTGCTGCAACACCAGTGTTTTGCCTCAGCCCTTCCTCAGACAGGGTTTTTCCATTTGCATCCTCCACCTTCCACGTTCCTACCCCATTACAGTCCTTCCCTTACCCTTCCCTTGTTTGCTCTTGCTCCACTCCAAGTGGGGATACATTCACAGCTCTTGTAGTCCTGTATCAACTGGCTAGTACTTGAGTATATTGGAATACAAAGCAGTGAAGACAGAGCAGCAGGACCTTAAACTGGGTGCTGTCTACATTCAAGTATTGCCGATAAACTTCCCTCTGCTAGTGACGCCTGTGCTGGTTAAACGAAAGCTGGTTCAGGAGGCTGTTACCCACCTCCATCTGTGGTATGACCACAGCAAAAGACATAGCAGCACTCCCCTCTTCTCCCTGCATCACGCTGCCTGCTACGCGATTCTGCAGCTCTTTGCTTGATGAGCTCTTTTACACCAAGTACAATGGCACTGTCGCATTTCAGAGCCACCCACCCTTCCAAAGCCATACACTAGGTTGGCAGATGCAAGGTATCTGGACAACAGGTACTGTGCTAAGCTCAGCAAGCAGCTCTTGAGCACTCCAGGATAGCATCTGCCCTTCATTTTCCCTATAACCCGCCCCCCACTCCCCCAACCAGTACCTCTGCAAGACAGTCAGAAACCAACATAATCCCCAGAATGGGAGCAGCAAATTGTCGTATTTCAATGTTCCTTTCTCTTCTTATAATGATTACCACGTGTGTCAATGTATTTCAACTCCATACTGAGTTAGAAACTTCCTGGATACAGCACAAAAGGACTCCAGCGCACCCTTCCCCTGTGCGATGCTCTTAACCTCTACCCAAATCTTCCTTGCGCAGTCGAGCAGCTGACGCAGTCCACAGCACAATAGCTTGGGGTGGTCCACATGCAACTTTCCATTTGAAATAAAACCAGCTCAAAAGATTTAAAATAAGATTTATTTCTCCACCTTCCCTTCCCCTCACCCTTTATTTTCACTGAGTTGTTAATAGGAACATTCTGACAAACAGCCTGTGGGGCATTTCGGGCTTATGAGCAGCACGGAATTGACTGACAGCACTGGAAACCAAATTCCTATGCACAATAACGGATGCGGCAGCAAGAGCAAGAGTGTAACATGTCTCCCAGCACCGCGCTGCAGCGGGGACGCAGAGGACCCACCAGCACCCATGGCCCACCGAGTCCTGAGCTTTTCAGTCCCGCAGGCATACAGGCACTTCACCCCAGAGTAGGAAGGGGCTGGTAAAGAAACATTTTGTAATAAGTTACTAGCCGGCAGAATTGCCATGCTTCAATTGTGACAGGATGTCACCACCCAGGGCTGTTCTCCAGTGTTCCAGAGTGTGCTGCTTTGTTTCATTTATTATTTAAAACCTGGTGATCATAAAAGCCATTACCAGCAGTGGTCACGGCCAAGCAGGGAGAGCTCTGTGAACTCTGATGTGCCCTGCGCTACACTCGAGAGAGAAAGGTTCCCACAGCTTCTCCTGGCTTAGCACCATCCTACTCACTGGAGCAAGACCTGAACTCTGGAGCCATGCCCAGGGGACGAAGCACTCCCGGGCACTGTACCACCCGCTGCCTCGGGGAGACAGGGCTGCTGCGTGACACCAAGAGGGTGCCCTCTTGCTTATGCTACATAATTATCAACTACCACTTTGTAAATAACGGAACAACTCCAGCGCACAGGAGGAGCTTTTAAAGTGGTAATTCTGTATCTTTTAATCTATAATTAGGATAATTACTTATTTCTTTTAATCACAGCCCACTTAACCACTTCAGTGCAAAGGGCTGGTCTGAAGAGTCTCATTTTCATTCAACATCTAAACTTCCTATTTACCCAAAGTCATTCACTGACTTCATTCAGTGACTGATCTCTGCCTGGGCCATTTGTTCCTGCAGTCAGGACCAGAGAAAAAACAGGTTGGTTGGAGAGGCAGACTTGATAAGAAGCTGTAACTTTCAAAACCTTTCCCTTCCTCTACTCCTGCAGGGTAGCAAATAACCTCAAAACAGCTATAGAGCACATACAGAAATGGTTTGGCCGCCGGCTGTGAGTAGCAAAGGCCTTCATCCAAGCCTAATGGAAAACAGACAGGAAAGGCCATTGTCTGTTCTTTGTTGTGTTGCAAATTGTTCAGTTCCCACCAAAGCACAAATCATTATTTTTGTATTTAGAAGAACCATCCTTAAAAGCATGCCTTCGATCAGCATCGGTTTCAGGTGAACTAAGCGCAGAGAACTAACATCGCTGACTCGCTGTGCAGCTGGCCTTCTCCCTCCCTTGTCCTGAAGACTGGATCCAAGTCATCCCTTGGGACACAGACATGCTAACATGTCTTCTGTCAATTCTGCTTAAACATAGCAAGTCACATTCCTCCCACAGGCTCTCCCTGGACTACACTGCTACCAAAGGTGCTTGCAGAAGAGAAGAATTTAACCTATTATCTTATTTTTAGATTATTTTGGGGTTACTGTACGGGTTCAGGAGGGCACATAAAAGTATCATCTCAGTTCTTCATAATCACGTTAACATCATTTGTAGACAGGACATGTCAGATCCATCTGGCAGAGAAAAGCATCATGTCAAACGGGCTTCGGTGACCACCTGTCTAATGCATGAATATTGGTCAGGTGAAATGGAAAAGGAGAAGCAGGGCAAACATCACTCAGAACTGTCTAACAGAAACACAGAGTGTGCTGGTGTAGATTGACTGATGTTCTCACCTGATATAAAATTATCTCCCTTTCTGTCCAACTACTGTGACAGACAGAAGCCTGTCCTGCTGTTTCAGTACTAAACTCCCCATCCCTTGTGCAACCCCCCCAGGAGATACGTATGCATTTCTTCCTGACTTGTAACATCAGAGATGGTGAAAGGAATGAGACAGAACACAAACACCATACACCATCACAGCAGACATATAAACTTTTCAGATACTTTGAGTAAACAGAATTCAATTCTGCTCTCAGAGCAAGGTATTCCATGACATCCATGGGATCACGGACAGCCATATTGCAGCTTTCACACCGGGAAAGCTTATGCCTGTACCTAAGCTTCAGGTTTTCCTCCCGTGTCAATCTAATCTCCACTGATGCTCACTTTCCAAAACCTCCTTTCTTTTTGAGCTAACGTGTTGCTGTTTGGCAGGACACAAAAACATGTTTTTAAATATCAAGGAAAATTAATTCTGCAGATTAAAAAAAGTGTTTTCTCTTTAGAAAACAGATGACCATTCTTTACTAAAAATTCAAGGGTGGCTGGGCAGAAGTCCCAGCCTCAGCACACAACCAGTCCTCACTGAGAAGAGCATTGTCCTTGGAACAGGAGACATCTTAAAACCATGAAGTTGAGCGACATTATTTGAGCAGGTTTGGCGAGTATCTCTTAATTAAGAAAGGTATAATGTCGCAGCACAGCAGGGACAAGGCATGGGACAAGTGGCTAGGCAGTTTCTCTTTTGAGAAAGGTTCCCAGCTTTTGCTGTACTGGTGTATGTTCCCTGAAGCAGCGATGGCTGCAGCACCAGCCACTCGCACGCGCAAGAGATGGCATTCAGCTAACTGCACGTACCCTTCTGCCACGACACATACTATTAAGAGTGAGAGTCACTGCTCCAAAGCAGACAGAAGGCATGAAAGACATTATGCAAAGTTGAAAGTCATATATGCATTTACTTTAGATAAAAGTTAAGCTTAAGTAGGGGAAAAAGAAAAACACAACAAAACACAAAACAAAAAAAAAAAACCCAGAGGGTGTGTTTTAATTCTCTTTACAGAGAGAATAGCCAGGAGGGCCACAGCCCACAGCGCCCCTGGAACGCACTGCAGTGGGTAAATTGTTTCGTAACAATACACACGCACACATCCCCCCAACTGGCACTTAACGTCAGGGACAATGCTGAAATACAAAATGCTGATGTGGGTGTGGAAAATAGCAGTCAAGGGGTCTATAACTCTTGCCGGATCTTAACAACCTTAAACTTGTATTTCTAGAGAGATGCCCCTTTATCCTCATTAGCGAAGCCAATGAACTCCTGTCCTCATACAACAGCACAGCAGGCCACAAACAAAGGGGATGTCTCCGAGTCAGAGATGATCTTCAGGTCATGTATGTCACCTAGATGCTGAAAAGCTTGCCTGCGAATGATGCTATTTTCTTTCCCGTTTCCTTCAGAAAGTGAGGAAAATCCTATTTTTAGTGAAATAAATACACAGTCTGGAGTGTAAAAGTAAGCAAAGGAAAAATTACAGTCATGTCAAGAGCCACACAGCTGACCTGAATGACCCTAACTGGCACTGTGACCAACAGCCAAACAACGCATGGAATAATCTCTTCTTAAAAAACTTAGTATTTCTGCCTCAGTCTTGTTCGTTCAAAAGGTAAAAGGTCAAGATCTATATGTGCATATATATATATGTACATACATATATACAAACCCTTCTGTCTATAGAGAGAGATATACGCTCGCATGTACCAATAAATAGGGTATTTTTAAAAGTCAAAAACGTTGCTTGGGAAAGATCTGGTGTGCCTTTTCATGAGGCTTCCACAACATCTGCTTCTGAGGAACAATTAAAAACTATTCCTCAAAGCACATAACGACAATTTTCCCCAGACTCACACTGGCATTATCACCGTGCTGCAATCCTAGGTTCCTTCAGCCTGGAAATAAGCAAGCTGGGAGCCCTTCTGAATCCTGTTCCTAACCTCTCTCAACCTGCAACAGGCTCTAGAATACATGATAAGACAAACAGATTGCTCTGTCTATCCATTATGGGAAGTAAGCAAACACACTTTCAAGAATAAAACAGCACACAAACAACAAATCAGTAATACTGGAAAAATCAAAGAGCAGCCAAAGCAGATTCTCAATTTAAGGAAGCCATTAACGCTTTTTCTTACATTCCTGATCTGCTGAAATAGAAATAACTGAGCCCTCCTCCTTTAAACTGAAAAGCCTCATCATTTCACAAAAACTTTGGGACAGCCACAGCCTCAGAACTCACATCACAGAAAGCTGTATTTTGACAGCCACTGACGGCAGGACCAGAAGTGAAATGTTCTTAATATGCAGACAAAGAAAATACATCTTTTTATTTGTAAGTTCACAACGTATTTATCCCTCCCCTTCGCCTTCCTAACTTCCTCCCACCAAGCTAAGTTGTGTCACCAGGCAAAAAGAAAAAATTCACACCAGTTAAGAGTTTCAGTTGTGAAAGAATTCTGATGCAGTGATAGTCCTTCTGATAAAAATAGAAAACACGACACTGAGAAGTGAAATATCTACCGAGAAACAGAGCTAAAAAATATCTGGAATGCTACAAACCCAAAACTCTGGGCAATGAGTAGGTAACTGGTACAGGTATGACCCCTTGCCAATGATCTGAGTTGCACGGCAAAGTTCTGAAATGCTTCTCTCCATACATACTACAAATGTATACATATATCATTACTTACAAAGTGTTATTTTTGTTTGTGCATCCATTTGTTCACCAAATTAAGAATCAATGCAAGCCTTTTAAACAATTATTCAAATCCTAAATTTTGACAGTACCTTCTCCCAGCTTCAGCAAGTTCAGCATCTAGAGAAACCAGACTAATGGTTCTCAGATTGAAAGGAGTATCCCTGTGGGACTGGGCTGGACAGCGGGAGAACCCCTCGACTAAGCCATGGCTGTGCAGTTGCCATCAATTAATACGTAACCTTTATTAAAAAGGGGAAATTCTGATTCTTCATTCAGGTAGGCTTAAACACACTTAAACACCATCATGCATGCACGACTGTGTATTAAAATGCCTCATAGCCTCAAAAAGAAGAAGAAAAAAGTAAATAAGAAGAGTGGGGAAAAAAGGCCTCATGTAGTAATATTGAGTTCACTCACGGTGCATATTCTGAACAAAATTATAATACAAACTAATTGGCTTAATTACCACCCCAAATGATTACAGACATCCATGGGGGGAAGAGAAAGGTCACAGAACCGTAAGCTTTTTGTTTCCCAACTACTATACATTTTCCATTAGAACAGTGTTAACATAAGCTCTCCTTCAAATGTATATGTGCATCCCAAGGAGACTGCAAAGAGCGGACATCCTGTTACAAACTCACTCATGCCCGTGCACGGATCCCAAGTGGTAGGCTCTGAGCCAGGAGGAAGCAAAAAGCCTCCAAACTCACACCAGCCAGTTCCCAAATCTGTCTGTATACTTAGTCTCGTGCCGCTGAGTAAACTGTGAAGGTCTAAAAACCTTAAGGGGCTGGGGTGGGATAGCAGAAAAAATTCAAGCAGAAATTTATTCTAGCATCGCCTTGACACAAGACAAAATTACCATGCTGAGCTGAACCAACTGAAAACTTTTTTTAAATTACAAGCATAAATAGTTCAGCTGTCTTTTCGGTGAGTTCAACAGAATGCAAACTGAGAATGTTTACTTGAGATCTGATACAATTCCATTTGTGTAGAGCTTTTACATCTGTTGCTAATGATATCGAATTATTGATTGTTCACTTTCTTATATTTATTTAAACATTAACTATATACTCGGCAACCCCATGCGTTTCTTTTTTCTTTTTTTTTTCCCCGAGAACTTTTTATATTCGCCTGGCTTCAGCTGTAATTACTTTTATCTTCTAGAGTGTATAACTATTTTACCATTTATTTATTTCTATGAGAAAGGAAAAAAGTTTGACCTAGGAGATCTGTATGTGGCAATTTGTAACAGAATCACATAGCTTATGTTTAGGAAATCATGGTTTTGATTAAGAAGCAACCATTTAGTTCCCACTGTTTTATTAAAACAGACATTAGCAGATAATAGGAAACACATTTAACACTGTAGGCTGCGTTTAGTTTGCGACGTCAATAAAGTTATTTTGAAGCCCCTTCCTATTTTGCATTTACCACAGCTTATGTGATTTTTTTTTTGCTTTTACTTTCTAATAAACAGCTCTAGTTACACAGGGATATGGGTGCTGGACCCAAAGACTCTAAACTATACTTTAACCCAATATACCCAGATGACAATCTGAAAAATGAATTGCTGCATCATTCATCCACCCTCATGGAAAATCTAAGTCCTTTTTTTAAATTATTATTAAAGGAGCATGTAATTACCCAAGCAGGTAACTCAAGTCAATGATATTTCATACTAACTGAGCTGTCCTGTAGGACTATCTGGCTACAGATAAGAAACAAAACGTCATGAAAACAGAGATGATGAGAAATGGAAACCACTGAAAGAAGCGCAGGAGTCTTCCTGTTTCCAGGGGGTTTAGGTTACTGCCCTGCAATTGCACGGCTGTTTATTCTCCATGCACCACTGTACCTGCCATAGACTCTTTGTTTTCTCTCCCATTGGTACGGTTGATGAATCAACACTACTTGAACTGCTTTATAGCAGCTTGTGTTTACTTCACACATACCTTAACCTTCCTTTTTCTCCCCCTACTAATACATACATATACTTCCAAACAGCAACAACTGGTTGTGTCTCCCTGAATAGCACAGATAGGGAGTTATCTGGCAAACTCTTCAGGTTTGGATCCTTGACCTCTTGATTGAGGTTTCTTTCTGCTTTTACTGCACTTAACAATTTAACTGTGCACTTACTAAGGAAAAAGTAAGAGCTTAAAGAATTCAATGCTCTAAGAATGGAAGAAAGTGGAAGATGGCAGTGTGCTAGAAACACTCAGAAACTGTAGTGGCATCTCTACAGTTAAGGACACTACAAGGGCTTCCAGTGCCTCTGCAACTGGCACCTTTGCCCAGTTCGGAAAAAAAGAAGGGGGGGACGGGACAGGGAGGAAGCCTGCCTCTGTTCTCCTAGAACTGCAAGTAATAGCGAACGGTAGTGACCTTGAAGCTGTTTGATTCCTTTTGATTGTCTTTTACACAAGAGGATATGTTAGAGCACTTCAAACAAAATTCTTTTATTAAGAGACACCATTTAGAGAAAAGAAACACTTTGAGTCACACAACAGCAATTTAGAGAGAGAACAAACTACTGGTTTTTTGGCATGAGGGTAACCATGTACTAAAATGTCCAATCGACATTTTTACTTCAAGCCTAAATCATTTTAGTAGATGAAAAGCAACAACTCCATTTCCTCATCTGCATTGTCACTTCAACTTCTGCCTGAACCATCTTCCTTCCAGACACATATTATTTTACCATAACACATTCTTTTTTTCCCCCATAGCAAAAACCTAATCCCTGCAAAGCCCCGGGCTGAGTGTCTTACAGGTATGCTCCACACAAGCCAGGCATGCAGAGGAAAACTAGATGCCTCAGAACTTCTATTGGTATTTCATGCAATTTTGTTTCATGTGTTCCTAACTCAAGCAGCAGTCTCTTTGTCGTATTATGCAGATTTCTAGTCTGCCTGATGGAAACTAAACAAGCAACCTTCCACAGCTCACGTATGCCAGCCTTTCAAGAGAAAAAGAAGGTACGCACTTTTTGAAAGATGCTAATCTCCATGCAACTATAAATACAATGGCTTCTCAAGAAGGACAGGACATTACCCTATTTCTGCATAATGCTTGTGAATCCTGTTACAATTTTCCTGGCTGCTGAAAGGATCACAGGCAGAAACAACAAAAATAGCCTACGTCTTCTTTCAGACAATGAAACTTCCCCTCAGTGGTATAACTGAGAAAAGAGCTATGAAAAAAACTATCACAGAATACAGCTAATCTCCAAGGCTGACGGACTTTTGGAGAGAGAAGAGCCAGTTGGCATTGTGGGAAAATCTTTTGGCTATCCCCAAACTCCTGCTGGAAGCACACGTGCGTTTTAAAACAAAAAACCTACCAAAACAAGTGGCCCAGTACACACCCAAGCCCTCTTCCCAAAGGGAAGGATGAATAAAAGAACAGACTACGCATGACAGATGCTTGTCACATCACTACACGCACTACTAGAAGTTGATCGGACATTCCAGTGGTGAGAGTGGGATCCATTTAGGTAGAAAAAAAAATAATTTTACTGCCTCAGGCATTCACTGCTAACAAACTAATACAATGTCATTGTAGAAGAAAAAAAATAAGCACCTTATTATTTAGCAATGTCTCTTAACAATCACATATTAAATCCTCTATTGGTATCCAGATTCCACATGATAAAACACAGCAGGAATGCCAGTACACTTTGCAGTACTGAAAACAGAGAGCAAGGGTACACATAACTTAGATGTTTTTTAGCTTGCATGAATAAAATGCAACTAAGATAATCTACATAGCAATTTAACTTCTAAATCCTGAGATATGAGAACATTATTTTTTTTCTAAAATGTTTTAGCTTAATTCAAAACACAGTTGGTCTTTCAGCACAGCTAAATGGGATATTTTAAGCATGTTTTAAGTGGCCTGTGTTTTCATGCCAGCCTTGTTTGTGAAGTATCAGATTTATTTTCAAATGTGCTGTGACTGTGCCCTCTTTGTGGGCAAATTCACTAATATTATTACACCTTATTATCACTTTTACTTAAAGCAAATAATCTCAAACTGTCAGCAGAACCTCAAGAACTTAGAAAGTTAAGTTTTTCTTTCTTAGAAAGAAAAAATCAATTTACCTTTAATCTTCTTGTACTTTTTGTACCATCTCCCAAACTCCTGGCACTTCGTTGCTGACACATTGGCATAGTATGTGCTATTTACAATGGATGAAATCATACTCTGGAAGTACAGAAAGAAAGAAAAAAAGTATTTTAAAGTATCTCCCACAATTACAGAACTTTTCCAGGGAAAGTGAATAACATGCAAGTGCACAATGAATCCAGTTGACTTCAAAACCAAACGAAGTGTCTGATGAGTACAAAAATTTAGTTTTATTCTCCATTCTAAATTCCCAGTCATAATACAAATTTAAAAATAATTACTACTATTTTTCATAATAATGCAAAAAAGACACAGAACTTAGGTTGAGACCTGCAGCTCAAGCTGGGGAGGGCAGTTCTACTTTACTTTGTACTTGGTATTACAATATCTAAACCTCAGTTCCGTAACAACAGGCAGTGCCATGCTGGGGAATACATGCTCACTGCGCCCAGGTAAGAACAAGCATAATTTAGGAACCAGATCCTAAAGGTAAGATTAGATGCTGCAGCATGCATAATCCAAATAACGCTTTTCAGATGTGTCTGTTCTGCTTCCAAATGTGCAAGACCACACAGCCAAGAATTGGAGAACATCCGTGCTACTCACTGCAGAACAACAGTTAGGCAAATAAGTTAAATTAAGGTAACTTATAGAAATGTGTGACTAACCCTTGTGTGAAAAATCACCCAGAAAAGAAACTGAGAGTACCATTCTGAGCAATGGGAACTACACAGAGCACAATACAGAACAGCCAAAACCCACAGAAAAGCTCAACAAAACTGAAATATCACCTGCTTAACCCTCCTGCCTTGCGAATTCCCTCTGAGCAACTCTTAGTACATACAAGCGAACTAAAGCAGAGAGGTGCAGAGCTGTTTTGCAGCACCTGATATCCATAAAAATGACACTTAATATCTGGGCTGCTTCTGCCCATAGGGTGGGAAAGAGCCTGGTTACGGGTAGTTCTTCCTTTCTATTTTTTTCCGCCCTCCCTTCATCCATCCTATAGAGGAGGTACCTTTTTTAACAACAACACTTTGCCTTCCTCTCCCCCACTCTGAACTCTTCCAGGGTCAAACCCTTCCCAGCATGTGTACCTTTCCAGCAAGAAAATGCAATCTAACACCACCACTAACACCATGTTAGGCCAATGCGCCTTCTCCAGAAACCGCACTTTCCTTCTGCTCTCTTTCCTCACTTACATTAAAAGCTCCAGAAAGGCCCTGGCACATTGTGTGACCCTTCTCCACAGAGATGAGAGCACGAGGATGATCAAACAAGCTATTTACCTTTGGTCAGTTCAAGCTCCAGCCCATCAGCTCCTGCAGGCTCTTGTGCAAAAAGGCATCTTGGCCATCTCTGGAAAGCTATACGGCTTACACTGGCTGACTCAATTTTAACAATGCTTTAAAAACAAAAACATCTCCCTCTTCCAGTTTTATCCAGCCTACCCAATTCACTGCAGAATCACAGGACTGCAGCTGTTCCTGACTTTTGGCGACTTAAAAAAATGTGAGCAAAACTGAGACACTTCAGATAACTGGGTGGTACAGATTCATTTCAGTCTTCAACAGGTAATTCCACTTTCAGTAAAGAGGATCTTCTGCCTTTTTGCTTTAACTTTTCCACTCGAAGGCTGCTATGGTGCACTGCAGTAGAGTCTAAAGGCTGTATCAAGTAAGACCTTTTTTAAGCAGCAGCTTCAATGTCTAAAAATGAGATTCAATTTTCTAATTAAAATCAATATTTTGAGACATAAACCTAGCATTGTGGCAGCCACCAGCAATTCCCTACCCATAAATCCTCCCTTGCTCTAAGTCATTTTAACAAGCAATAGTATTCTGAAAGCCTGACACAGAGATAGCCTTTGCTAAGGAAAGATTTTGAGCAAATTTGAGCTGAGCTAACTTGGGTGGGTTTAGTGGCACCTTAGTTAAATTTCCAGCCACTAAGAAAGGGTGCAGAAATAGTTCAGCTCTGTCTACATACCAGTTTGGGGTTTCCCTGTCTTTTTTTGCTCCACCAAGTCCTCTAGCTCTACAACAAATTGACACTACTGAAACTGTAGGGCTATTAAATATCAGAGAATACATTAACCCAGTAACCTTTATCTGAGAAAGCAAAGCTTAAACTAAATAGTAAAATCAAAGAGTATATCAACCACTGGTGACAAATCCCAGGACAGATTCTCTTCAACCGCATGACAGTAGAGCAGGGGAAAGAACCATAACAACTTTCAAACTACACAACCTCACTATTAAATGTAAAGGAACCCTAGGGTATTCCTGCTAGGAATCTTGGTAAGTCTGCAGAAAAGAAATATCCATGCGGAACAGAGTGAGGGAAAAAACACTGACTAATTGCAAATTTCTAAATAATGCATATTATTCCTGGGAAAATCCTTAAGAAAGGAACAGATTATATGAAGTAGCGGATACAGTTTGGTAAGCCTGTGGCCATGACAGCCATGTGGAATGAAAACTACTTAGAGCAGGAGCTAAGAAATATCCACACAATGAAAATCTGGTGCAGTAAATACAAGGAGAAAAATATGAGACGTGCTCACATCACAAGAAATTCTACTCCAGCAAAGAGACAAAATGCTGAAATGAGTTATGCAATATACAGGAAAGACAGAGGTCTCTATGCAAAGATGGAAATACTGAAATGATTGGATTTCTTTCTGCCACACACACCCACCCTATCTACCCTCCTTCCTCCCAGCTTGGTTAACTGGGATTTATTTGTTTGAACAAGAGCTGTATGCTAAGGATAGCTAAGCTGTAGCCACACAATACACCTAGCAGAAAAAAAAAACACATAACAATTTTAAATCAAAGTGAGTGATTACATTTCCCATTAGTGGCAATCAGAATCCCCATCTGGGCTGCATGGAGAGCTCGGGCACCGAGAACCAGAGATGGAGCACCGTCACTGGTGGGAGCAAGAGCTCCCTGCGCTGCCCCTCTCCACTTCTGTACTTGAGGCACTGCGAACACATTAATAAACAGCAGCATTTACTCTGCAGTTTGACTCCTAAGAGACCGCTCTGCAATTTGCTGCTGTCAATAATATATTAACCACAAGGGGGTTGTAATGACATTTCACATTTGGCACAGTATTTTTTTAAAACTGATTTGGGAGAAGGAATTGTATTAGAGGCATATTCAGATGATGATAATAGACAGCTCCTATACAACCTTTCATTGTATCTTCTGCTCTTTGTGAGCCAAAACAAGAGAGACTGAAACTTTTTATGTCGATGATGATGATAACAACAACAGCAATAATAATAATACAAGCTGCATTCTTGCAGTCCCAGTTCAAGGGTTAGACACTACTCCAAGTCCCTTACACCTGTGCTTAAAAGTAAGCAAGCTCAATTTTCTACAGAAAGATCTCCTTTTACCTTTGTCCACTAAATAAATGCTGGGGCAAGGATTTTTGCTGCTAGAGTTCTGCCATCAGTAATTTAAGTAGTTTTAGGAGTTAACTACTTAAGCTTAGGAGTAAACCAACAGCAGCATTTCCGCCTGGTAGGCTCTGAAACTCAAGTGGGAAGAAAAAGACCCAGACAACAAATGAATTCTGCGTATGAAATGATGTGCAGTTTAATATACTGGATATTGAAGAGCACTGGGCAGAGACAACCATATGCTGCAATCATTAGCTGACCAGATTCCACAGATAATTATATTTAAAGAAATTACACTTAAACTGTGTGAAAAGAAAAATACTTGTGTTTGACACACGCTTTGTGCACACCTAGACTCACTGCTACACCTTTAGTAAACAAGGCAAGTTACATGTCTTTTCCTCACACAGCTTTTCCATGCCTTTTATAGTTCTGCAGACTCCACATGGCTAATGAAGGTGATTAGTGTGATTAGTAACGTGATTCCTACCAAATGCAAAGACCTAAATTCTGCTCTGTATCTCACCTCTGTGCCTTCTCTACAGTTGTAATCATAACACGGTGAGGCAAAATTGCGGTGGCTATACGCAGGAAGAATTCCCTTGATTCACAGAGGCTTTGAATCATGAATTGCAGGATAAGCATACAGTGTAATGCAAGACAGGCAAGATCAGAGAAAAAATGTTGGGTAAAGGCTAGTAAAGCAACGGATTTTTACCAAGCAGTGATTACTGATGTTTTGACTTCTTAAAGATACAATTGACAGATTAACGTATGATTCTAATGAAGTTTTTAAAAGGCAAGGTATTTTCCACTCCTAGCAGAGTTACTTGGTCTGGGTGCTTATCCTGCTTTTGGCTGGGATAGAGTTAACTTTCTTCTCAGTAGCTGCTGCCCTGCTGCGTTTGGATTTGGTGTGAGAATGCTGGTAACACACTGCTGGTTTCAGTTGTTGCTGGGCGATGTTTACACTAAGCCAAGGGCTCCTCAGCTTCTCAGGCCCTGCCAGCGAGAGGGCTGGGGGGCACAGGGAGTTAGTTGGGGGGGGTGGGGGGGCACAGGGAGTTAGTCGGGGGGTGGGCGGACACTGCCAGGACAGCTGGCCCCAACTGGCCAAAGGGATATTCCAGACCACAGAACGCCATGCTCAGCACAGGAGCTGGGGGAAGGAGGAGGAAGGGGGGAGTGACGGCGTTTGTCTTCCCAAGCCACGGGCGTGACGGAGCCCTGCTGTGCTGGGGATGGCTGAGCACCTGCCTGCCCGTGGGGAGTGGGCAACGAATTCCGCGTTTTGCTTTGCTGGCGCGCGCGGCTTTCGCTTTACCTGTTAAACTGTCTTCATCTCAGCCCAGGAGTTCCCTCGCTCTGACCCCTCCGATCCTCTCCCCCGCCCCACCAAGGGGGGATGAGCGAGCGGCTGCGTGGGGCTTGGCTGTGGCCGGGGTTAGACCACGACAGTGCTTTCTGGGTTTTTTTCTGAGATGCAAGGAGGACTCAGTCATGAAAATTTTATGACTCTCACTACGACAATCTGAAGTACAAATAGAGCTCACGATATCCATAGGAACCTGTGTCTTAGATGTGGCATCACTGACGTTTATAAAGAAAGCAGTCACGGAGAATGAAACTCAGGTTTTGTTCTTTTTTTAACACAATTATATACACACTTTTTGTTGCTGTTCCCTAGAAATTGGGGCACAGCTGTTTGGAAAACAAACAGCATACTTTTTATCATAGTTGGAGGCTGACGAGAGCTACCTATGGGTTAGTGGGGGAGGCAGCCCTCTGCTAGTGGGAAGAAGCCACTCACATCTTGCATTTGAGGATCATTAGTCCTATTGCAAAAGGTTCACACAAAGATCTAAAAGAATTTACATCTCTCTGAACAGCAGGGTAAAACCCAACCAATTCATTCATAATTTCCACCTAGCAACCCACTGAGAAAACAAGGTATAAAGATACTCTTTTTCATATTAGGATTTCTCCTTTCAAAAGAAAACAAGAAATTGATTTGGCATTCATGGAATTTTATAGTCTAAGCCCTTTACTGAACAAATATGAACTTTAGATCTTGTAAATCTGGCTCTCCCTAAGCCTGTTGAAAACACTGACCTGTGAGAGAGGGCATTCTTTGGCTAATGTGCTCTGATTCATCTCTTTGAGCAGTTCCTTTAAG
Organism: Falco cherrug; assembly: GCF_023634085.1. Classification (NCBI taxonomy): domain Eukaryota; kingdom Metazoa; phylum Chordata; class Aves; order Falconiformes; family Falconidae; genus Falco; species Falco cherrug. The sequence goes on along the minus strand of NC_073704.1, from coordinate 981,159 downwards.
GCATTGCGAACTGTGGCGTGGTTCCACTGCTCTGCTGGCAAGTCTTCCAACTTTGAACAACTGTTAAAACAGAAAACAAAAAGTGGATAGAAACGTCACCTTCACAGATTCTTACTCTTTATGTACAAGCGCTATAGATCTTTAAGCAGCAAGCACAACCTTGGAGTTTCCTGCTTAGCCAGCCCATCAAGGTATTTCTTGCCTCTTTGCCCTCCCCATCAAGCTCGACTCCCCGAAGATGTGTAATTCAACTAAAAGAATGCCAGTACATAGCAGAAGCAGCTAATCCTGCTATGGTATTATGTGTGTGCATAACCATTCCCTCTGGGGCCTGGTGCAGAGCAAAGAAACTGCGTAAAGCAAGCCCCAGAAATGGCTGGATAAAGCCATCCTCTCCAGACAGAGAAAGATACTCCTGCTGGGATAGAAAGATAAACATCTATGCCACACTGTCACTAACAAAAACCCTGAACGGTAAGGGCCCTCACTGTCTGAAGGTAAGGCTTTGAAAAATTAATTTCATTTCATACGGGTTGTTATACTTCCCTCATCGCCGAAGTATCCAAGAGCCTTTCAGAAACACAGTAAGCCATATGCCCAACATCTGTCACATGTAGTTCATTCTCACTTTCATTCTACAAGAACTGCATATGTAGTGAAGCTTTGGTCTTCATGTGACTTGTGCCTCCCTCAATTTAACAAGCTTACGGTCTGTGGCTACATACATGGGGACAGACCTGAGAAGCACATCAGAAAGTTGGGAGAAGCTTGTCATTGCTATTCATGCTTGAGAGACTTAATGCATGCTCTCCAATTCACCTCTGACGTGGTTCTGCCTTCTGCCTATGTAGCCTGGCTTTACCCTCAGAGCCAGAAGTTCAGCCACTTGGAGTTCAAGTAGTCAATGACCATCTTTATCTCAAAGTCACAGGCTATCTTCTATTTACATGACATCCAGGCGTTCAAGCACTTTGAAGATAAAGAAGGAGACCTTGCTCTTGGGATAATACCCTCCGGCAACGCAGACATGACAAAAGGCTAGATGGACTCCTGGTCGCTCATACTTCTGAGGAGGTGAGTTACTGCACTCCAGTGTTATAGTGGCTACAGGCTCTAGATGCTTTTACAACTATGCTGCAGAGATGGAGTCTAGCTGAGAAATGACAACAGAGTATAAAACCAAGGAAAGGTCTGTTAGTGGGAACTGGGAACCCTAAGTCCCATCAGAGTTATAAAGAAAAGAAATGTTGCTGTTTGGAAGGTTAACATCAGCAAGGCACCTACTGCTTCCAAATTCCAAATTGCACTGAACAGTTGGAGGGTATGTACCTGCCACCAAAGGATACACACGTGTCCCACTGGACCCCTCTTCTGTTCCAGCTGAGCTTCAAAGAATTGTAGGCAAATTCTTCTAGGCTGTCTGTTATTTTTTGCCTCTTTCCTCCCACGTGTCCTGGCCACAGAGCTACAGCAGACTGTGCAATGTAGGTTTACCAGCAGGTCTAAAGCATGCCATGCACTGCCAGGGACCTGCTGCAACTCCTTACGCAGACATCAGGAACTATGTGAGGACTCATTTGAAGGCCAACAGAGAGAAAGGGGGAGAAAAAATGAGCCGGGGGAGGGGGGGAGGCAATTAAGTATAAAAGTGTCAGCAGCTTTTGCTTTGCTAATCAGAACTAGCATTCAGGGAAGGAAAAGTATTTTCCAAATGCCAAATGGAGCTGCAGTAATACATCCCTTCCCCATCAGCTTGCCTTTTCACTGGGAAGACTGCTGGAGAAAAAAGGAAAGTCAAAAAACTCCCCTTCTCCCCATCTCAGCAACCAGCAGCATAAGACCTGGATTATTATCACAATGCAGCCCCTGGAAAAAGGCAAGGAGTTTATTTTTTGAACACAATAAGGCCCGATAATCCATTAAATCAGGGACTGTGGAAAGGTCTGCCTTAAAGGCCCTGTATCTTTACCCGATTTGAGTTTCTGCCCCTCCCCTCTTCACTACCACATTGCTACTTCAGAAACCAGTTGCAAGATGCACCAAAGAGCTGCCAGGTGACCCAACCTTCTCTTCGTTTTTCTTTTCATTTCATCAAAAGACCAGAAATTAATGAAGACAAGATGTGCTAATCTCTGTAGTAATGCTGTAATCGACCGAGCAGCTCAGAGAATAGAGGAGGACAGATGTTCAGAAACACCCACCTTTGTAATTGGATTTTCAATGTCACAACATGATAGACATCTTGTAGCATGTCGGCTACTGTCGCATCTGGTGCGTCAGTCACATAACTGAGAGGGAGGGGATTCCACCTCCCAAGCTTGATTATTCCTGAAAAGAAAACAAAAAAATTATACTCTATTTTACCGGCCACTTAATAAACCCTTTGATAAGCTTGTCTGTTCATTAGATTTGAGATCTGCCTAGAGGTTTTTTGCAGTCTTGCTCAGAAAGATGTGTTGTACTGACTCCTGAATCAAACAATAGGAAAGAGTAGGAATAGATTTTAAATTCTTAGCAGAGAGTTGGCTCTTAAATTACTTCAAGGAAGCACAGGAGGTTTCCTCCCTTCACATCTTTCATCATCCTACCAAAGCGTCGTTCTCTAAGTTAGGACAAGCTTTAAATACTCTATAGTCCTGATTTTACAGTCTACAAAACCCTTCAGTGAATAAATGCATTAGTTTTGACTTGAACAGGAAAATTCTTATGTGTGGGCTTTTATCACACAGTTACAATCTAAGCATGGTATGATTCCCAGTGTGGATGGATGGCACTGGAAACCCACCAAGTAGGAAGAGTTCCCTCCCAGCTACAAGTTGCACTATGCAGACAGTTGTCTGCCTTTGTGAAAATAAAAAACCCAAACAAACCAAAAAACAAAAACCCAAACCAAAACAAAAAAAACAACCAAAACCCAAACAACTGCAAGCTGCTGACCGCAGATCCAAAATAGCATTCTGGGGACAGGGGAGAATGGTGTAAGTTCTATTTCTGCTTCTGTTCATTCAAGAGGGATCATCACCTCTTCTGGATGAGCTTGTCACAAAGACTGTAAAATTGATGGCAAACCATTTGGTGCAGAGGTATTATTTCTGTTTAGACAATTGCAGAGGGCCCACCCACACCAAAAACAATGACTAATACCCAGGAATGACTTCCAGGAAGAGGCCAAACAAAGAAAGCCACAGTGCCATCTTACAGGAGAGCAAAGCAGTTCTGCCTTGCTCTGCACTATTGCAACTGCTGCTTTTACTCCATCCTCCACTGGGTTCCTGCTGCCCCACTCTTCTGCTCATGCAACTATTCTCAGCACAGCCCTACAAGACTCCAATCACCTTTTCTCCTATTTAAACTGATGCCTTCTGAGGTCTGCTTATATACGTTTTGATCTTCAAAAAGACCATCTGTAAACTCTACTGCCAGAAATACTAATACATGAGAAAACTATTTCTTCTGTGATAACCCGAGCTCCAGGAACCCTCTTTGGGTATCCAGAAGGATGCTGCGATGCCAAGAAACTTCAACCCTGTCCTCCTCACTTTCTACTCGCTGTTCTCCACCAGCTCTGGAGCTAATCAAACTGAAATAAATGGTAAAAGCCTTTTATCCTGATCTCCCAAACATGATTGTAAAATAAATACCACCTCTGAAACAGTGAAACAAAGCTTCTTGCACAGACACAGTAACAGAACACAATGCTTATGAGCCCATGAAATACCTGCTATGGAGTATTTGTTCCCCCATTCCTACACAGGCTGAAAAGGAAATAATTCTAGTACAACTCCTTTTTTGCAGCACTTAAATCTTTGCATTTACCATTGATGTATCGCTTTGCAAGGTATTCTACCACACACTGAAATAAGCTGGAAGCAACCTACTTCATCCCCAGCAGCACAAAGTTTCACTGTAACATGCCAGTAAAGATGGGGTAGTATTTCAAGAGCAGATTAGAAAGCTTTTGGCAAGGGGAGATCTTGTCCAAATGAAACAAAAAGTTAGTGAGTGGTGCTTGATATCCAATGCTTGAAAATGGGACATAAACAGAACAAAAACATTTAAATGATGCACTGTTTCAGTATTAAGTTTTAACAATCTGGTGCTGAATATGCTGCAGTATAAATAGTGCCTGGACTCAGATCCAGTAGAGTAACACACAGCACTCATTCACAGCACCGTATGTCTGCAGTGCTGGCTCCTTGAGTCATATTCCACTTGCCAAGAAAAGCCGTTTTTCTTAAGGGGATAGTTTACTTAATGTTATCTCTGGTGACAACAAGAAATGCATATAGTACAGCATATATTAGTCATGAAATGAGCATCAAGGGTCCACTGAGTGAAATACATGCTGGGAAAACACAGTTTAGCTGCTGACTTCCTTCACCCCCTTCTGCTATATAATAATTTAAAGCAAAATCACCTAAAAATCCAGAAATCTATACCAGCTTCACAGAACACTTGGCTTCCTATGTTTAACCATGCCAAGTTTTCATGTAATTGAAAAAATAAGCATCATATGTGCCCCATAAGTCACATCTAAATTGGTAATATTTTACAAGAGGCTTTATTTTTCATTCAATTAAGGAAAGCACTCAGAGAGCACACCATCTGCAACTGCTCAGGCCTGGCAAAGCTGGCGAGAGACAAAGAGACGGTCAGGGGTCACTGAAGTTACCAAAGGTGTCCCCAAACTAAGAAAGTTTAAAGAGAAAAACCACAGTGCGGCCAGAGTGCACCATGGGAAATACTATGCAAATTGCTTTACAGGAAATGTCTGCTACTACTGGAAGTTAGGTAGTTTTTTGTTTTGTTGTTTTTTGTTTTTTTTTAATCCTCCTCTACAACTGGAGAGGAAATTGTTTTGGCTGGATTTAGACAAACACAGGTGTTACCATGATGTTCGGTGCCTCTGCACGTTAACACCTGCTGCGAGTCCTTTACTCTGTGTTACAGCACTGCTGATGTACGCTATTTTTTCAGCCGCTGTGATATGATGTGTGAATTTTTTTTCCAGAGCACATTAAGCTGGTCCAAGCGATAGCCAGAAGCCATGGTTTCCATCCAGCTCCTCAGCAGACTCCGCAGGTGGTTTATTTCATGGCACTGACACTGTACTTAAGACAACTCTTGGCTGCACTGGGGCCACCTTGGTGAGCAAACCAAACATGCTCTCTGCACGCTAGCAGACATCTCCGAATGATTCCTCGGAAAACTGTGAGGGGACCAAAATTTTCTCCCTAAAAAGGTCCCTTCTCATCCAGGACCGAGTATTCCTAGTGTAACAGCAACCCCACGATGAGAACAGCCTGGTAGCAAGGGGTCACTTCCACATACACTTTTTTTATTGTTCCTCTCACTGACTCCAAAAGGTACAGCTCAGGCCTTTGAAGGAATGGCTGGAAGCGGCCCGGCCAAGCTTCTATCCCAGCACAGCTGCGAGCTACGAGTGGGGACAGGAATGAGCAAAGGTCACTGTGTTACTAACGAATATACTACTGCTCCAGGAATATCACTCCTCAGTCAGCTCCAGACCTTCTCAAAATTATCTGTGGATAACACGGAGCAGATCAGACTGCTCAGGAAATCTGAGAGCACATCTTTCATGAGTTCACAAAACTCTTCTGTTAATGAGTCCAGTTCTCATGCCTGTATCAATGATCCTTTGGGACTCTTTTTCCTGTAAGAGTTTTTTGAAGGGGAAGTTCAACAGATTTCAAAGCTTGCACACATTCAAGAACTGGCCATACACTAGAACAGTTCTCAAGAACTCATCTAGAAACGGCTCAATGCAGCCCAGGCCAGTTAGTCACTTAAAGACAATAAACAGACCAAACAGTTTTCTCAAAAGACCTTTTTTTTCTTCCAAAACGTGTTTTAGAAGAGATTCTCTACCCACACTGCCTGTTGGTTCTTGAATGGCATGTCCTTCTACAGACAGATCTTTTATTAAGTTTAATCTTTGGTTTCATCAAAATGCAGACAGGGGAAAAAGAGACAGTTACCTAGCTTAAAATTTGCGTAACACCCTTTACCCACAGGAACGTCAGAACATACAAGCAGCAAACATCCGTGAGCTTGAGCATCGGATTCACATGTAGCAACCACTGCCAATTGCTGCTGTCGTTCCACTCAGGCCAGTGATGCGCCACCCCGCCAGAGGGCTTTCAATTTAGTTTCATTTAAAATGCAGCTCCTTTGGAGCTGAAGGAAGTAGTAGCTACACAAGGCAGAGCAGAACAGTATGTTGAACGTACTAATCGTGGCTGACCTCCATACCTAGCAGAACTTTTCACAGGATCTTCACAACCTTTATTTTACAGTATCGCCTGAAAGAGTGATGCATCCAAAGCACAGGGGTTACTGCTGGGACTTCACCCTAGTGAAATGTGAACTGAACAGATCCAAGGTCGGAGCTGAAGCAGACTTCTAGAATTACCATGTTAATCAGGAGCATAACAACAGCAAAAGGCAAAAAGCTGCTTTCCTAGAAAAATACAGCTAAGATGGCAAACCCTTTTCACTATTATGTAGCTTATATTGTCCCAGCAAATTATTTACCTGTAAGGGCTAGAAGCCTCGTGTGTCTTTGTGAACAGAAAGACAGTCATACAGCACACTCATTCTAAGAATGCCACACCTGGGGTTTGGAAAACACATTCACACATCTCACAGCCGAGCTATGACACTTCTTGCTCACAAACAGAACGAATTCCAGGTCCTGCATCTCCCAGTCACCTGCACAGTTAATTTTTGATCTGCACAGTCCCATGGGAATTGCTGGGGCATCTCATGGACACTCCAATACATCACCCCTATAAAATCAAACTCCTAGAATGGGGCATTTTCCCAGTTCCTTTTTGCAGCTAAACAGAGCAAATGGGACCAGAAGACGCCTCATGCTATCACTGGCTCCTTTCACCACCCAGCTATCCCCTGCTCCCACCATGGTAACACTCCTGATTTAACCTTTCACAAATGATGAGCATACCTGAGTACCACCTTCAGTGGATACTTTGTAAGTAGGTCAAGCAGAATTAATGCAACTTAAAATGTTAATCTGCTAGGGTTAAAATTTAGTCACGGGATCAAATAAAGGACATTTTGGAAGTTCCCATTAGCTTCGCCACCCCCACCTCAACACTTCTCTGGAAACAGCTACAAAATGAATCACAAGTAATAGTTGCCCAAATACGTACAGAGAGGGAAAGAGAAGGAATTTTGTGTTCTTTGGCTAAAGGGGAGAAAGGGTAGCAGAGAATACCGATTCCTTACCAAATACTAAGAAAGCCACTTGTCAACACTAAGCAGACCGACCGACTGAATCCCTGGTGCACAACACCAAAAACTCTCATTTTCTGTAGCATGGGTAAACGTCACCTGCTATGAGACTCACATAGGGTGAGGTGTTAACAGCAGACAGTTGCTCTCCTTGTGGACTGACGGATGCCACCAAGCTGGGAACCGGAGGAGGGCAAAGCTTGTTTCTTATGCTAGAGCCCAATGTTCAGTAACACGTTGCAGGCTGTGGCAGCACACGTTACACCTGGCTCAGCCCAGCACACATGCCCGTGCAGTCAGCCACAGCGAGCACCATGGTGCTTCTGTGAGCTTCAGAAAGGCTGAAGGAATAGGCAGTGCCCAGCCCAGGGTAAGATCTCCTCCTGGGCTGCATTTACTCCTTCAAAACATGCTGAGCAAACTCAGATCTGTGGAGCTGTACCGGCGCAGAGCCATGCCTCCCACGGCTGTGGCGTGCTGGAGCCGTGCTAGGTGTGCTAGCATTCGTTTCCCTGCATCGTGGGATCCACAGCCTGAGAGCGGCCAACTGCAAACACAAGGCTGGGCAAAGAACACGACCAACATTTGCTGCTGTGCTGTGAGCTCAAGCAAACAGTTTGGTTTAAACATCTTACTTTTTGACAGCAGCTCGTACCCACACAACAGAAACTCGGGGAAAACTGCAGATTAGCATTAGCACCCAAACACTTTTGATTCCTTTTACAGCTCCAAAGGAAAGACCTCAAGGAAACACTCACTAAAACACCCGCTTCTAGGACCATCAAGCCATTCATCTATCAGCCACTACTGACAGAGCCCCCCTACAAGATGGGTAGGCTCTTCTGACGTTGATTGCATCTGTTTATCCTCTTCAGAGGCATCCTGTCCCTATGCTATAGCATGTAATTTTCCTTTGTTCAGCTGTGCTTTGTTACAGAAATTAAAAACTGCCTGTCCCATGTAATAAGTATATAGAATTATTTATCCATAAATCAGTTTGCAGGAAATCACTACCCTGCAGTACATAATAATTCAGCCTGTGTTTCTAACCTTACCCTGGCTGTAGTATATCATCGAACTGTAACAACATAAAGGTGTAATTTGTAGTTATTATTGTTAATGCAGCAAAGGGAATCAAGCAGAAAGGAGAAAAAAGCAACAGGAACAATTAAAAACAAACAAACCCAACTGACTATATTAATTTTTGTATTGTATTATTGAGCTGCCTTTTCTAGCTCTTAGGGAATTTTTAAAAAATTATACTGCCTTTACGCATCATTATAAGGGTGCCTGTATTATTCTACTGAATCTCAATCAGTGACATACTGGGGTAATAGATGGGAAAAATAATCCCAGCATAATCCTCCCCTGCACTTCTAAAGCGCCTTTCACCAGAGGATCCCAAAGCACTTTAAAAACATTAATTAATTGAGTTTTGTAACGGCCCTGTGAGGTAGACTGTATTATGCCAATTGACATATCGGTGATTCAGTGATTGAAAGCATACAATTAACATAATCCTATGTTTATGCCAATACAAAAGAATCCCCATCCTTCCTCACTGCAGTCCATAATAAATAATTCAGTGAGAGAACAGGAATAAACTATGTGATTACACTGTGATGTACACATCCACAAATCAACAGGAACACCCACACCCCCTGAATGACGAACACACCACCCCAGCTCATGAGACTTTTGCAACTTCAGGGCTCTGCACAGAAGGGGAAGGCATGACCGAGCCAGCCGGAGAGCTCTGGCAGCGCAAAGCCCCTTGTTCAGCTGTCGCTGGAGGTCCTTGCTATTGCTCTTTTAAAATGCTGTCATACACTGTGTACCAACGGTGGTTTACAGAATGAAATTCTGCGGTGTGACAACGCATTCATGAGCTGGCAAATTTAAACACTCATATCTAGCCTTCTGGCTTGCACATCTGTATCAATACAGACTATGCATTTACATGATTATATATGATATTTATATGACTATGTATTAAAATATTTATAGAAACGGATGTGAGCAGCTATCAATAGAAAGATTGTTAGTGCTACGGGATTTAATTGCTGAACTTCATAGTACTTTCACAGATGAAAATCACTTTGATATATGAAGCTTGGTTTGAGTTTTTAATGTTTTGAATGCTAGTGTTGCCCATTCCTTTCCTCCAGCATGACTGTACTCAAGTATTTGACTTAAATAACATACACGAGTTTGATGCCTTGTAATTCTACATATCGGGTTTACATTTTACTGTAAAAAGATTGTGCCTCATGTAATAGATGCTGCTTCACATTTGGGAAACGTTATGTGAGGACCCTGACTTTTATTAGATTAATTTAATATAGGCACTAAGTTACTAGACTAAATTAATAAAGATCTTCTTAAGGAAAAAAAAAAAAAAAAAAGAGGGGGAGAAAGAGAGAACAGAATGAACCCACAAATTAAATAAAAATTTCTGGAGCTTGTTATTTTGGAAGTCTTTATTTAATTTTCCAACCCCCAATTCTGTTTGAAAAAACATCCAATAACTGGTAAGGAAATGGAGGGTGGGGAGAGGTTGATGTTATTTACTTCAGGGGATTATTTTAAGAACTGTTATACGATAGAACATGCGAATATCACAAATAAACAGAAGGGTAAGGAAGCAAAGGAGGTACAAAATATTGCAAAACCAAGTATTCTTTCTGCATGGTTTCTACATTACTTTTTAAGCCATTACCTCCATTGAGGAAAACCACATTTAGCCCTGCATAACATCTCTCTAGCCATTTCTGGGGTAAGTCTCCACTCACACTGGGCAGCAAGAAGTAATAAAAATGTGAATAAGAAGACAGAAGCCCTCTTTTTCTCTCTTTTGTCTGAGAGAGAGAACCACTCCCCCCAGCATCACTTCCATGGCATACAACCTAAGTCTTTTCAGTCATGAAAACTCATGACAGGAAGGCTACTGTGTCCAGGGCGGCTCTTAGCAGTTGCCCTTCATAACCTTGTCAGCCTAGAGCTCAGCTTTACCCCCCCCGGGCTGCCATCTCCTGAGAGGCACCATCACACCAGGGCTGCTTTTCTCAGCAGTTATTACTTAGCAGCCCCAACACCCGTAGGGTTGCAGCACCCACTCCTTCACTAACATCCCCTCCGCGTAAAGCCCAAAGCATGGCACTCTCCCTATTTTTGCATGAAACTACTGTCTTTTGGGCAGCCTCTGCTCTTACAGTTAAGATCCTTCCCAGCTCGATCTGGGGAAGGCTCCAGCTTGCTCAGCTGCACAGGAGCAAAGGCTGTGCCTCCTCCCAGGGAGCAGTGGCTGCTGAGTGCCTCTGAAATCCAGACCAGGAATGTCACACACAGCCTATTCCCCAACCAAAGAGCTTCCTTAGCTGCTCCCATGTCTGCAGGTTTGCTTTGCCATGTTAAACCCACCACTGTTCCTTTTGCTTCGGACAGCAGCTGCCCTTCTTTGAGTCCCAGGCTCCCCGGCAAAACACTGGCTGCTTCTCTGACACCCCTCAGCCTGGCACCGGGACCTCGGCTCCCCTCTGGAATTTAGTGCCTCCCAGATAGCTGACACAGGCAGATACTCCTGGGGACCTGGATTGTGCTTCCACCTCAGCCTTACAGGCACTTTAGCGTATTTGCCTCAGTTGCTAAGAAACATGAATGCAAGTGTACTCCACCAGTGGTGCTTTTCTCCAGTGCGCATGTTTCTGCAACAGCCACAAACAATGTTTGGATCACCCCGTCCCAAATTCTGGTGACTGTATTGCCACTTCATGACCTGCAAGGGGCTACACATGAGTAAAAGGACCAGGACTTCAAACTTTTGCTTTCTAACCTTTCTTGCCAACTTCCTTGCCAGCCCAGTGCCACCCACACAATCTGCTTCATGACACCTCCACAAAGGAGAAAGTGGCACCTGGGTGGGAAAGTCCTTTGTCCCCGCCTGCCAGAAGCCTTTCTCAGGGTTTATATTATGGTTTTGGATGACGAAGAGAGAGAGAGGTAGATGTTTTCCTTCTTTGGGGAAAAAAACTGTGTCTGTTTTTAAAAAGATGCTAGTGCCCCAAAGTCCAGTTCACCCAGCTTCAATGCTTGCCTATAAGCTTCACATGGAGAGACAGTCCACTGAGCAGGAAAAAAGCACAATAACATGGCATTGCAACTGAATACATAAAACACATTTTAAAGGTTATAAAAGAGCACTGCTAATAGGACGCTGTAGAGGCTAATAGGCTTAATTCTAAGCCTACGGACGTTGTTTGGCCTTGTAGGACTCTGAATATCCTGCCCACTCACAGTAACACTGCTACAGAGAGCACAGAAAGTCTGGCTCAGGCTGCAGGCATAGAGTAGCCAACTATCTTTGTGTTGAGTCAACTACAAGTGGGTTTGAAAATTCATAGGTCTCAAGTCTAAAGAAAGATAAAGACACAAAGCATGCTGCGCTGCACAAACAAACCCCTAAACTGAATGCAGATTCATACTCTGGGCTATGTAGTTTAACAGCTTAATCTCTTTACTTTAAGATTCACATTTTGGGGGGTTTTCCTTGTGCTGTATAAAGACTAGCAGAACATTTTTTCACTAAATTACTACTTTTGGCTTGCCTTCCGTCTTTTCTTTCCTCCCACCAGACACTCAGCTCTTGACGTCCGTGAAAAAAACACAACACAAACAACTGAAGAACTAGTAGGAGAGCATCTAACTAGCAGGACAGAAAAGCACGTATTCCTGAGGAAAAAAGAGGGATTGAGGACTTTGCTGAAAACCCCAAACAATGACTGCTGCCACTAATTCAACGTGAACACAAACGTGTGAAGATAAGGGTGCTGTTACCACTGCAGTGTGACTCAGGAGTTCCTGCTCTCTGTAGCTGCATTACTGTAAGAGCAAATCCAGATCCATACAAGACCAAACAACGTCCATAGGCTTGATCCTAACATCTTTAACAACACTCAGTTAAGAACTAGATCCACCATGAAACAGTTAACAAAGGGGTTAAGACTTGTATTCCAGCATTTTTATACTAAAAAATTACAAGGAAGCAAAATTTTCCTATGTAAATGTGCATGCACACATACGTTTAAGAATAAACAACAGATCAAAGACTGAGGGTTTCTTTATCTTTAGGCTCAGGTCTCCCCCTCACAGCTTGCAAACAGGTAAAAGGCAACGGATCAAACCTTACCCTTCCCTCACAAGCTGATCTGCTAGAGACAGGCTAGTATCTTTAAGGTTGAAATATTTACTTTCAAAAAACATTTTAATAATCCTAGTCCCTAATTTGGGCAGCACTGTAGATTCAGATACAGTCAATTAAATTCAATAGAAATTTTTCCTTCACTGACACTCACTTCAGTTGATAACCTGACTCTCATGTTCTTCATCTCCCTCTTTTCTTCCCAGGAAAAGCAAAACAATTCTGTTTCTGACGAGTCTAAATAAAGCTTTGCTGGTTACTGAACTATGCTAAATTTCCTATCAACAGAAAACAAAAGAGAAAAAAAAAAAAAGCCGTAGTTTACCACTAGAAGAGATGACTCAGAGCAAGCAGGAACTGTTACCAGACTCAGAAAAAACAGTTTTTCCTTGTACTGTTGATGAGCCCACATTATGCTGAGATGAACTCAGATTTGTTTTCTTAGCCCACATCTTCCTAGAACTGAACCTATTTTCTTACAAAGCCACCAGATCTTTTTTGGATCCTGTTAGCATTTTCATCTTCACGTTAGTCAGTTTGTGAACGAAAGACTGGAATGACAGAAAGAAGCATTTCTTCTAATTCAAATTATAAATTTCTGTGCACATAACAAAGACTGGAAGGGGTTACTCACTGTCTAGATCTGGAGGTTTGCGGCACACGCACATCACTCTCTGAAGTATTTCCAGAAGTTTACTGCTTCTTTACATAGCAGCTAAGATTCTGGTGTAATCACAGCACATAGAAATTGTGGAGCTGCTATGAGGAAAATTAACTCCACCCCAGATAAAACCAGTAGCATTGGTGGCACTGTAACTGCCCTCATGAACTGGTGGAAAGCTCTAGTACCTCCTGAGATCCACCTTCCAGTAAGTAGCTCACAGTGCTTCACAAACCACCAAAAGCAGCACACCAGCTCTCTCAGGCCTCTTCTTTTCTTTTCTTTTTCTCTGTGTGGCCCTGCAGACACCTTAAGAGATAGGTTATCACCACAATCCCAATGATGGGTCTTCTGGTGGAAGAAACTGTTGTTTAATACCAGCACTTCCACACTAAATCAGCTTCTGTACCAGAACCCTATTCCTGCAGAGCTCAAGTGTTCTCACCACTTCTCTTCCCTAAACTCTAGTTCATGTTCAAATGCAAAGAGCTAAAAAATCTGCCATGCTGATATTTCAAGAAAAAAGGGAGGAAAGACTGCCACTTCTGATCCTCTCCCGAAGTCCCAGGTGTCTTGGGCTTACATATGCAGAGCTTCTACATGTGTGGAAGCAGGAGAGGAATCTGGAGGCCTAGTCACATCATTGAATGGAGAATACCATTAAATAAAGATACACTGGGACGATGCCTTATTCAGAGCATGGTACCAATACTGGAAAATCTCTGCAATCTACCAAGGATGCCATTTCACCATAAGGTACAAAGAATACTGCCGCCAGCGCTCTGCTCTGTACCACAGACACACAGCAACTGACTGGGGATTACAAGTAATAACATCATAGCAAAGGAGATCATGAGATGTAAACAGCAACACTGCCCCAAGTCTTAGGTAGGAAGATGAAGACACTGCCTGCACATGCGCTCCCGAAGGGACAGACAGAACAACCCTCCAATAATCCCAGCGTACTCTCCTCTGTGTACTGGCAGGGGGAACCAGAGCCAGCCTCAGCACTGAGGGAGCACCACCAGCGCAGCCAGCACAGAGAGGCAGCTTTGGGAGGCTTACCCTTCTCACAGTCCGGCTGATTGCAAAGGTCACCCTGGAGGAAAAGCCTCAATCTGGTTTCTGCCGACACAGTCATTTCCCACAGCCAGTAACTATTCCCTGCTGTTGGCACTCACTCAGGTGGTGGGACATGGGTTGCACTGTGGGTATCTGCATCTTAATGGAAGTCTATTTTACTCCCCCAAAGTCTGTTGTTCATTTGGAGACATGCAGTATTATTGGTTGCTTTGTACTGCAGGTCTTAAGACAGGTATAAACTGCAAAGAAATAAAGCCTTTCTGAGTAAGTAGAAACTCTATTAAAAAATTATCACAAAAGTCTGAGATGCCTAAAATACTAAAATAATTCAGAGTTCAAAATAATTTGAAATGTTTTCTTTTTCTAGTGGCTTTAAAAAAAAGGGGGGGGGGGGAGGGGAAGTATATGGAGTAAAGAGGTGATGCAGCGCACTCACCACATGCAGCACACCCACCACATGGAATGTTCCAGAACTTTAGGTCTGTAGCTCTGTTGAGTAGAGGCAGCTCAGCTTTTCTGGCCACCCTTTTGATCAGCAGCACTCTACATGAGGACCAAACACACACTGTACTGCACGTCCACCTGGAAAACCCACCGCCTCAGAAATACCCTCCTTTCTCCCATTTCACATTTAAGATTACGGTGGATGAAAATCCAATCAGAGGAGCCCATCAGCATTAAAACAGCTTTCATGTTGCCCAGGTGATGGCCCTGTTTACAGCTTATCACAGAATAACTCAATTGAAGAGTTCAATAAGGGTCCCAGTCAGTGTGACCAGGTATCACTGTAGTGTAGATGTAAAAGGTCAAAGCCATGCCATTAGAACTGTAATCTACAAGAATAATCTTCAGTATTAAATAAAGTGGAGAAATTATAGATGAATCTGTAAGATTTTTTGAGAAATGGCTTCCTTTAGATACACTGTTCTAGACTAAACAAGTTGATCTTACAAAATCTGAGAAGTTGTTCAGTCAAGTCATGCTGAAAATGAAGTTCTACCCAGTCTTCACAATCAGGAGTAATTTTATTGCTGGTGGTCCGAAACAGTGGCCTGTGTTGCCTCCTGTACCCACTCCGAGGTAAAACGCTTTTCATTGCATGACCAAAGAAGAGAACTGAAGATCTGCAGGCCTCTCATCTGGAAATGTCTAAAGGACACTGTTAATTTATAGAAACGAAGACGGCAGTTTGTAACGGAAATACTCTAGTCTTTAGGCTGCGCTAACATAAGCTCTTCACAAACAAGAATGAAATTGAGGGACCAGTTTCAAGGCATTAAGGCCTTAAGCCAGCTTTTACCCAGGCACCTAGTATACAGAAGACTTCGTATTCTACTAGCTGTGTTGTGAGCCTGGATGTGCCCTGTTTAAACAAAAGGAATGTCATACCTGAAGCATCTTTTCAGTAATTTTTATATTGAAGGAAATTTCTAGCAAATGCAACCAAATGCCACAACCAAAACGTTAGAGCGATCCTGGTAGAACTACAAAATTATGCTATTATCACAGCTCACGAGAGATGGGTAGACTTGACAGGCTGATGGGCAAGAATGATGTTCTCTTATTGTCTCACCGGCCTCAGTGAGACAGCAGAACCTTCCGCCAACAACTGCCCCAGCCAGAAAATGGTCTCAACCTTGTTGCCAGCCCTTTAGGCCCCCTTCTGTACAAAGAAAATAGTTTTCATTTTCAGCTTGCAAATAAATGAACGGGTTTTCCTTCCTGCTAAAATGGAGCTCAGATTTGTCACAGTCCACAAGATGCCTCCTGCCCCGAGCGAGAATCCCTCATGGCAAGCGGCTGTGTGCCTACTCACCCGTCCACCCAGGGCCACATCACTGTCACCTTCCTCCTCCTGCCCACGCCACACTGCTCCTGTTCCTGAATGATGGCCAGCCACCTCCCTGCTCTACAAGAATAAATCTCCAGACCACAAACCTCTAATATCCCCTCCTCCTACTCCCATGGCAACGACTTACACTCTTTATTTAGCTTGAGTCATGGCTTTTCTTCCCATCTTCTTACCATGCATTTTATCTAAATTTATAAACAAGAGGAAGAGGAGGTCACTAGAGGCTGCCCTGGGTCTAGTCTACTGGGATGAGCAAGGGATGCTTACTCCACAAGAGCCGTGCCCGAGGGTACCCACTGCCAGGCACACTCACTCAGCCTGTACAGGACAGGGCAGCCCAGAAAACACGAGGGTGCAAGCTCCCAGGGCAGGGCAGAGCTACCCTTTTAGATGAGAAGGGAACATGGCAGGCAGGCATGGCCATCTCTGCCAGCCACATCTGCACCTCAGCTTTCCCCGCCTTCACTGTACACATATGGGCTACACATTTAACTGGCTGGCTGCACAGACCCGCCTCTCCCTGCAGTCAAGGAGAAAAAAAAAGATTTCATTTTTCCACTAAAATAACCCACTTTACTGCCAGAGCAATTCTTTTTTCGTGTAGTCTCTTCTGGATCAGTTTTGATGTATACATTATTAAATATTCAATAGAATAACTATTTCTAAATAACAGGTATAATAATACCTTTTAAGTGGCTGCAAGTAGTATATGCACAGCCACATAATGGGACAGAACACAGCAGTCAGTTTAAATCATGCTCCCCTTACTGACTTTCAAAGCAAAAGTAGTAAAGTATTTGTAGGGAGCCAATTAAAATAAAATGCAAAGTGAATTTAAGGAAAAACATTTAAGGAAAAAAAATCCACTTACTTTAAGGGACTAACACGTTTCTTCCTTCCTGCATATAAAGATACATTTATCTGTATTAACTCTGAACACCATACAATTCATATGTAAGTATGTATGTAAACTAAAGACACAGGTACACAGCATGTTGGTATAACCAAGAAAGGAAAAACTAAGAATTAAAAAAAACAATATTTTTTTTTTATCAGTTCTATCTCATAGCAAAGCCAGAAAACTTTGTATTTCATCTTAGGGTTTGAACATTAGTTGTGATTCTCTGATGATACTTAGATGAGAAGTCTTCAACAATATAAAGTCAGTAAAGTCATTATTTCTATTGCAGAAAATTATCTTCAGTCCTTTAGTTCATCAAACCACCACCAAAAGACAAAGTTATTTTGAATGTGTAACAAAGATCATTAGATCGTGGAAGTAACAGGTACTTTGCTTCACCGCATAAAAATCAGGGGACAAAAAGCGGGGGGAATCAGTTCATAAAACCACAACTGGTTTTGCTTAAATGAAAAACAAATCAACTGATCATTTCCTGGCAGATGAAGCAATACATGCAAACAGCATGTATTCAAACAGAATAACGAATAATTAAATAATTTTATTCTTTTATTATTTAGCCCCATCCTTTCTCCTTATCACTCTATTCCATTTTTATTTGAAAACTTTTTTTTAAAGCAGATACATTTTGAAGGAGAAATTCTGTCAGACTAGAAGAAGCTGTTAAAAGGAAATTACCAGACCACCTCAAAATGACGTATTTTTAAATCTTATGCCCATGCCTCCTCCGCTGTTTAACTTTTTCTCCTGGCAAAATTACTCAATGAATTTGATAAGACTACTAATATATTTGTTTAATCCCCCAGCCCTCCATGGACAGCTTTTACATGGTATTTGTTAATTGTCAGAGCGGTGGTGCAGCCTCGGTGGGTGAGCTTCCCAGGTGAGGGCTGAGCCCTCATGAATCCAAGTTCATCACTCGCCACATTGCTAATGAGACAAGTGCAGCCCAACACGAGGTTAATTGTCAGAAGCAATAACCTAAATTAAACTGGCCAATGTTCAAATATAAGGTACTATTTAAAATATCCTTTTCAAATGAAAGCAATCTCGGGCATTTATTTGCCTACTCAATATAGAATTCCAAGTTTCACGGGGGGGGGGGGGGGGGGGGCGGGACCCAAGAAAACCAGATCCTTCCTCTTCCCCTCTAAGGAACCAAAGTAATTATTTTTAATACAGTGACATATGTTAGACAAAAGTATTAAGGAGGGGGCTTCGTTCCACTCCAAATCTCCACGGAATTTTCCCTTATGTGATCACACATCTGAGCTCAGATTTTAACCCAACTAATGAAAATTTTTTGAAATAATGGCTATTAGCTGATGAGAAATCCTTTCACAAATAATCCCAAAACATGGAAGATCTGGTGTGATGTTCCCAGCACTAAGAAGTATAATTAAAACAATATGGGGAATTAAAAAAAAAAAGCGAGAGTTCTCAAAAACATTTGAGAAATGGCTCGAGTCAACTCAAAGCTCACTTGGTTTTGGCTGGGACTCCGGGCTCACGACAGTTTCAGCCTGCCAAAACAAATACAACCACCCGCTTCTTCCCGATGCTTTCACCCAGGGAAGGACCTGCTCCGTTGCTTTCCCCTGCTACGATAATGACATGCCTGCTAGGATTTGATTGGGGTTCATATCCCTGCCTGCCTTTGAAACAATTATTATTTTGTTAATTGTGAGAAGAAAAGGACTTAAGTGGCACCTCGGACTGACATAATAACCAGTCGTTTCCAGATAATTGTTATGTGCTGTAATTAAAATAATGCACATCATTTAGGCAAAAAGTTTAAAAATACCTTGGGGGAAAGTAGCTTGGGATATAATTCCACATAGAGAATCTGTATAATTCTGGTTGTAATCACAGAGGAAAAATGTTGAACTTAGGATAGAAATTATTCACTTACCATGCAGAGTTAGTATAAAAAAAAAAAAGCAGCATTCATCTAATAAGAATGAATACTACGATGCAGTTACAATGCTTTATGCATATGATTACCCATAAGGAATGATTGCAGCACGTATGGAAAAATAGCTTTCAATTAACCTTTTTTTGTATTTTTAAAATTATTTGCTTCTTTGCCAGTTTTATGAAGGTAAGAAAAGCTGGTAAGTGGATACAAAGCTCACTTTCATTTCACTCAGTCATCTATAGCTAATCTCTGCACTAGTGACAATCAGAATACCCCCATTTTCAAAACTCCTTAATTTTAGCCTTGAACAGGAGATCATTTTGACTCAGGTAGTGCAGTGAAAAACCTCTCAACTGAGTAACAGTAAATTTAACAAGAAAGAATAATGCTGCACAAAATACAAGGGAAGACGGTGGATTCAAGTAAGTAATACTAAATGAGAAAAAATTTGGCTCAGCTTTTAATGATACTCCACAAGTGCCTTTCTTTTCCTAACACAGAGTTGAACTCTTCAATCACTACAAATGCCTTCGTCTAAGAGGTAGCTGGCAAACACGATGGCATGAAAAGCATCTTGAAATAGACTTGGCCAGTTCCAGAAAGGATGCTGACTTGAGCTAGTTCTAAACATTTTTACATTTCTCTCTCTTTTTTTTTTTTTTTTTTTTTTTTTTTAGTTCCCATTTGGGAAGCTGCTGGTCCCTCTCCCAAACATATCAAATTCACCCCACAACACAGAAGCTCTGTTACATTCCATTCCATTCCATTCCTTGGATGTATTGGACAGTCAGTCTACTGCCTACTCAGGAACCCAAGGGGAACATACAAACTGACACTCTCAATGCACTAAAATGAACTCTGGAAGTTCGACAAGAACAAATTTACCTTTGTGCTAACTGCAGCAAGCTGTATTCATAAGCACAGCCAGAGATGACTTCTTGAAGTCAAACAGGCAGTGGCAAAACTGAGAAGACTCTAGAGCTCTTGAACTTTGATGTAGGTACTAACCTCAGGCTACTGCCATGCTCTCCCTGCCCGACTCCTAATGCGCACCCAAAAGCGAACAGCAGATGGCCAGTTCGTAAGACCAGGCAACAGCGGCACAATCAGCACAGAACCATGGACCTGTGCCCACATTCAGCCAACCAGAGGCTGACTGATCAACCCAGATCAACTCAGCAACAACTAAAGATGCTTGGAGAACGCCTAAAGGACGGACTTTGCTCACCAGATCGACTGAGTAAGGCTCTTCATGGTCCAAAGTAACACATTTATAATAAATAAATTTTTCATTTTTCTTCATATGTAGTGGTTTGATCTCTTTCTCCTTTTAAATCTGAATTTCTCTTTCAGATGTGGGAAGCAGCCATTTTAGTTTTCATTGCTCCCCAAACACTATCAAAGGGCCACAACACATTACACTTAAAAATGTAAGGAAATACTCTAATTAATAATTATTATAGTTTTAAAGATATAGAACTGCCTCTTTGCAGCATTAAAAGCAAAAAATATTTCCATGCAGCTTTTCTAATTGGACTAAAAATACGCCAGTTTCTGAACTAGCAGTTCTGTTTCTGAAGTGTTCTCTTCATCCTTTCACTGGAGGTTTGATGAAGGACACAACTACAGTAAGCTCAGAAGCGTTAAGCGGTCGGAACACGGGGGGGGGTGGGGGGTGGAGGGGAAATAAGGCAAGCAACATAAAACAGCCTTGGGTTTTTCCTTTTTCTTGCAAACGAAGGAATGTACCCTAGAAGCCTCCCGCCTGCCTGGCACTGGACCTGCAGCAGTGAAGCAGCAAAAGGTATATTAGGCAGCTGCAGGGCCCCTGTCTGGAAGAAGCCTAGTGTTCCTGTCCCACACAAAGACACTGACACCATCAGGGCAAGCTATCAAGCAGTTTTGGGCCAGACGGGTGAGGCTATAGTTACCTACTTCTGTCAATTTAAGCCCAAACTGCAAATGCTTATTCAGTCTTCTTACAGCTTCAACAACTCAAGCAAGCAGGATGATGACCACCTTCGCAGGGCTAAGCTGCCGTTTACCACTAGTTGGAATTAAATAGAAGCAGAAAGACAGAATTGGAAGACCTAAAGCCCTTTCAAAACATGACACTCCAAGACCTAACACAGTATGAGACTCTCTCAGGAATAGCTACTCCGCCGGCAAGATAGCGTGATAATGCAATTACTGCTATTTAATTAATTTATATTCTCAAAATCTGTCTCCTTGCAATTTCTAAGTATTTCGTTTTAACATCAAGACAGTATTTTCTGCCCTGGTTTGCCATAGCAACCCTGCAACAAATGGCAGTTGTCTATAAAAAGGGGGGACTCTTTGGGCATGCACACGCAGTTTAGTATGGTTTGTTTTAAAGCAGGTCAGAGCACAATGGACCTTTTCTACCATGTGGGATTGAACACCAAGAAATCTCACTTCAAGGGCTGCCACGCTCCTCTGCAAAATGAAATGACACTGCTGCTAAGTCTGGATGTAATTACAGATCTGAAAGGATGGCTGTGAAAGTTTGCTTGCATCTTCCTCTCCCTCCTATACTACAGATGTATTTGCTATACAGCTGTTAACATCCTGAACAAGTAACGTGCAGCAGACTTAACATTTCCTTTCGTTTCAAGTGTTGGTACACAGTGGTGGCTGTTAAAGCACGTTTACAGCTAAAGAACGAGACCTTTGTCTGCCTCTACTGCAGGCAGAGCTCTCCCCAGCCCGCCCGTGCAGCCCCAGGCAAAAGCTATACCAGGAAGCCTTGACCTCTGGCCCAACCAGGACACTTAGTAGGGCTAAGGGTAATCCCAACTCCTCCTTGCTCATTCAGTTTCTCGAGCTGTTTGAAGCAATCATTACCAACTCAGCTACATTTTGCGGTCATATTATAAAATGAATCATTGTTTAACAGTCCAAGATTGCTAAACTCATTTTATGTGTGGTTTACAGTCGAGTCACTGGTTGCTCAGACCCCTCAGAGCTGTACTCCCTCCAGTCTAGTCACAGCGGGGAAAGTGCTTGTCTTTGGCACTCGTCCAAACGTACAATGGTGTAACAGAGCAGAATTTGGCCTCTAGTACTCATTCTCACAAGCTCCCCATGAGCTAGCCAAGATTTTTTCAGCCACTTCCATCTGAAGAGCTTTTACTTCAGAGACTCCCCAGCTTTTGTGCAGTCTTAACACGGCAACTTCTGGGAACTGAAATATTTACCACTCCTTTCGAGGTACTCCGATTACACCCTCCCAAGCATAACTTCTCACTACATGTTCCTATAGGCACAATTTGTGTTTTAAGAGAGCTTGTGGAATATTTGATGTTGGGATTTGGTGGGAGTGAATGAATGCTCCCTTATTCACCCTGGTGGTACAGCAGTGGTTGCTCTGAAGTTTTACAATGCAGCGTATTGCTGTAATGACATCATATGACATCATAAATCTCCCATGATTTCTAAAGCTTCTGATGAATGTTCCTACATAACCACCTTGTAATAAACGAGAAAAAAAAAGAAAAATCCTGTGCATTTGTGCACTATTTTGAGAGTCTACAGACAAGTACAAACCACCTTATGCTTTAAAGACAAAACTCTTTTACCTTAAGTTCCAAAGAAAAGAAGGCACCATCTTGATTTATGGATGCAGCTAGACAGGTAAGCCTGCTTTTACATGAATATTTCACAAAGAAAGCTCTACTGCAAAATATATGAATCTTAACTTCAAGTACTATTTCTAACAAGTTCTCTGAAAACAAAAAGTTACTGTATTTCTCGTATTACACCTAAGTGTTTATGATATTTCAACCACAAATAGTCCAAATTAACAAATATTTTCCCCTTCTTTTAAAACATTCCTACATACACACACGTATTACTCAAGCTAAAGACCAACATCTCAGTCCTGGCCAAAAAAGTGGGTATTTGCCATCCCCACCTTTGTTCAAACAGACACACACAGACACACACAACACTAAAGCAACACCACGGTCTACTGTAAGGTTCCTCACCTCAGGCTTCACGTGTCTCCTGACTTTCTGCAGCTTTCTCCTTCCTCCAGTCTGAAGAAAAGTACTCTAAACCAGGTCAAATCTTACACATATTAAAATAAACATGCCTCTCCACTTTCAGTCTCAGAGCTCCCACGCTTCTGCCCTCTGAGGACACAGGTCATACTTCTCCATGACTCTGCAGAGGTAGGAGGACTCCTACGGGTAATTCCTATTTTATTGTCACTGTTCTCAGGTATTCATAGAACTGAGCACACGAACCTAAACCCAAGCTTCTACGAGGTATTATAAAAAAATAACCAAATTCCTCTGAAAATCATTAAACAAAAAATATCCTGCAAATAGATGGCTTTCATATAAGGAAGAATGTTCTGTAGTAAAATGGCTTTGGCCTGGCCCTCCTGTAGCTAAATAACCCACTTCAGCACAGCTGTATTGCATTTGTTTTTTCTGTATTAGGACACAGCTGAGAAATTAGGCGGATGGACCACCCCAAACAAAATCTTTGCAAACAATCAACAGTGGTTACTGATCCTATAAAGAAATGTATCTGAAGCTGTTACCTGTGCTCCCAACCTGCTTCCCAACAGATCATTTACTTCTGCACATAGAACAAGTTTGCAACGCAGCTTGAGGTATGTCTGGAAATAAAAATCATGTTTCAACCTCTGCCCTCAATTGCATCAGTGGAAACCAAAAATTTCACTGACCTCAGAAGCATTTACTTTATTTACACTGCTGTAACTTAAAACATGGCTTAATTTTCTTGTATAGAACCCCTTGTTGAAGCTACAGCACCAACAATTATGAACACTAACAGCACTGTGTGTGCCGATTTTGGACTCTAGATCACACAACTGAATGCCCATCTAACTTTTGCATCTCACTTCGCGTTCACTACCAAGACAAACCTTTCCAGTTCCATTTTTGGCCTTACTACATTAGTACCAGAATATGGCATTTATGTTTCCACCATTGTAATGAATATTTGACTCTCAGATATTCACCTTACACTTACATTTTAAGATGTCAGGATGCTATCTCTACTACTACCAGCTTTTTCACTTCTGTTCTTAACTCTTCCTACTAAGGAAGCAAAGCCCCAAATGAAACTGTCAGCCTAGACACCTCCTGGCTCAAAAAGCCATCTTCATGGTGTGTAGTCCCCGCTTCAGCATCCCTCATCCTTTCCCATGTCTCTCTTCACAGCATGTCTAATGGAAAGGACTGTTTTTTCATAACCTTCACTAACCTCCATTAGCTCCCTAAAATCACTTTTGGCCCCAGTTTGTCAATCCCTATGCTGTTCTGCCAGAACACCCGTAAGATGCTAAATAGCACACGTAGTTCCAAGGAAATACCTAATCTGCTATCTTTGCAAGTTCAAATTGCTGTGCTGCCGATAGTAGGAATGGGATAACAAGATATTACTCAGTACTGAAATCCTCTCCTTTCTGGGAAGAATTAGAAAACATATAAACTGTCCTATAATGTTCAGTGGTTGCTGAGCATGACTATGGTCCAGCCACATGCCATAGTGTATATATAGACTTACAAGTTTATAACATACTGAGGTTTCTGCTTAATTTAAATCTGCTACTGAATTCCAATATCTAGTTCTCTCATTTCCCCATCTCCACACATCCCCCACGGGCACTCAGCGCCAAAGGTTCAGAAATAACGAAAGGGCCACGGGGGGCCCCAGGCATCTGAAACCAACACAGACCCACGTCCGATCGCGCTGTCACATGCCTGCACACCCGCAAAGTAATGTGCTTCAGAGAGCAATACTGTATCCCAAAGTTACCAAACAGCTTCTTTTTCTTCCCAGCAAATTAAAATGCTTGGATTCTTTCCTATTCCACGTTCTCATGCCAAAGACGGAATCATGTTCACAAGCTTCTAATGGAATCCTCTAAGATCCTATTTTTTATCTCTACAAATTTAATTTTTCAAGAGAAGCTGAAGCTCCCCTCATCAAGAGCCCCAGAATTACAGGAAAGAAAATGTCAAGAATTAACAATACTAGGTATTATACTCCCACATAGGGTCAATTTTTTTTTTCCAAATAGCATGCAGAAGTCTGTCCCACCCATCAGATGAGCTACTATACTCCTGTTAGTGTTCTGGCACCTCCTCCTGTACAAATGTAGCCCTTATTCTATAAAGCACGTTATATAGAAGACTTAACCCAGCCAGCACAGAAACGAGGGAATTTTTTTCCCTCCAGATTTAAACTCATCACTCCTTGTAGACAGCCTCTTCTTCCCCCTAAATACCACGCTGCACAGCTAGCTGAATGTAAAAAGACATTCAGTAGGTGTACGAAATCGGGGAAAGCAGGACCAGCCTTCCTCTATAGAGAAGCTGCTACAACACAAGGCCTGACTCAATGTGCCAATGATCCACACCAGAAACAGAACATACTCTATCTTTTCTTCTAGTAAGCTACACACCGCACCTCACACCCGCTCTGGGAAAGTAACCTGGGAAAGCAGGTTTTGTATGAGACAAATGCTATGTTGATATACGAAGTTATATTGCCATAAACCAATTACATTTTGTATCTAAAAATATGTGGACTAGGGGCTGCCTATTTACTACAGTATACGTCTGCTACAGCTACAATGCTGTAAATGGAAATTTAGAATCATAGAATCGCTCAGGTTGGAAGACCTCTGAGATGACGGAGCCCACCCGTTACCCCAGCAGTGCCCAGCCCACCGCTCAGCCACGTCCCCAAGCACCGCAGCGGCACGTCTTGTGAACCCCTCCGGGGTGGGGGCTCCGCCGCCTCCCTGGGCGGCCTGTTCCCGGCTCCCTCACGCCCGGCCTAACCCTCCCCTGGCGCAACTCGACGCCGTTTCCCCTTGTCCTGCCGCTCGTTCCCGGGGAGAAGGGACCGACCCCCCCCTCGCTCCGGACACACTCCAGCCCCTCCGCGTCCCCCCTGACGTGAGGGGCCCGAAGCTGCCCCGGGGCCCGAGGGGCGGCCGCACCGGTGCCCAGCGCAGGGCACGCTCCCTGCCCCGGCCCTGCCGGCCACGCCACTCCGGACACCAGCCAGGGCGCTGCCGGCCGCCTCGGCCACCCGGGCAGGCCGGGGGCTGGTGCCCAGCCGGCCCCAGCCGCCCCCCCGGGCCCTTTCCCCCCGGCCCTGCCCAGCCGCTGTGCCCCGGCCTGCGGCGCTGCCTGGGGCTGGGGTGACCCGCGGGCAGGGCCCGGCGCTGAGCCCTGGGGACCCTCACACGGTGGCTTCGGGCCCTGGGCCCGGCCTGCCCCCTGCCCCTGCACAGCCCCCTGCCCCGGGCAGCCCTGCGCTCCCCCGCACGGTGCCACCCCAGGCTGGCTGCGGGGCCGCCATCCCCTCGCCCACACCACTGCTCTTGGGGCCTGGCTGTCCAACCGGCTTTTAACTCGGCGTAGAGCGCACCCATCCCAGCCATGAGCAGCTGGTTTCCCCAGCACAATGCTGTGGGAGATGGTGCCAAAGGCTTTACCAAGGGCCAGGCAGACACCGTCCACAGCCACGGTGCGGGTCACCGCATCGCAGGACATCAGGTTAGCCCAGCAGGGCCTGCCTTTCGCAACCCCGCGCTGGCTGGGCCTGATTCCCTGGCTGTCCTGCACGTGGCGGGCTGATGGCTGCCAAGATACTCCACACTCTTCCCCAGCACCGCAGTCAGGCTGACAGGCCTGTAGTTCCCTGGATCCTCCTTCTGGCCCTTCACGTAGACAGGCAGCATGCTGCCAGGGAGCGGCCCAGGAGCACCGCGCCAGCTGCCACAGCACCCTCGGGTGGGCCCAGCCGGCCTCAGCCGCTCGTGCGCGTCTCAGTGGCGCAGCAGGTCACCAACCACTTCCCTTTGGATTATGGGGGGTCCATTCTGCTCCCCATCCCTGCCTTCCAGCTCAGGGGACTGGGTACCCGGACAACAACTGGTCTACCTACCAAAGACTGAGGCAAAGGCAGCGTTAAGCACCTCGGCTCTTCACTCACCCTTTGTCACTCACTACGTTTCCCCCTGTATCCAACACAGGGTGGAGACTCTCCTTAGCTCTCCCTCTGTTTACATACCCATCTTGCTATACAGCGCACACGATGGTTTTAACAGTCCTAAATACAGTTCAATTAACAGCAGCTTGCATCCATACCCAGTTCCTGGATACAGGGCCAGATAAAATCTAGACAAAATGCTAAGCACTCAAAGGAAGACAACGTACACACTGTCTATTAATTGCATGGGAGTTAGCACTGCCATCATGTAATCCTTGGTGAAAACATGTTATTTTATTTTTTTTTAATTTATTGCGATCTGTTAAAAGTTATTCCATTTAAACTGCATTGCACAATTTCCAGACAACTGAATCTGTGAAAAAAGCCTTATGGCTTTGTGTCAGGTCTTTCCACATTATTATGGTGCAAAGGCTACATAAATTTATCTCCTTCTAATTCTGGATTCTTTTAAAATATCAAGACACCGGGGGTTTTTTCCATCTGCAGCTAAGATTTCTCCCATCTCCCTCACTTTTACATGCAAAACCAGAGTTTATGCACAAGAGAAACAGAAAAAGAGAAGGATTCAGGAGAAGCCTTGAAGACATCTGATGGCAATTTTGTTCTGTAACAGCTTCTCCTTCCACAAAAACCATGTTGCGACCGTGGGGGCACCACAGTGCCGTATCAGTACTGCAGCTGTACCCGCAACTCCATCCCAGCCTCCCTCCAGCAGCACAGGGAGGGGAAGAGTGGGACAGGGGAGCTGCCATACCTCAGCGAGACAGTGCAGGAGCTTACTACACTACCAAAAATCACACTGCTGTCCCTCACAGAGACAGGACATTGCTATCGCTATTACAAACAGCATAGAAACAGTAGGTCTCTTGGCAGTCTCTCTTTTTTGCTTTTGCCCTCTCCACTTTCCTGTACAGACACACACTCAAAATTGTAAAGCACAAAAAGTCTTTGCAAAATGAAATTTTACTACAGAGCTACAGGAAGGTTAATTGGGGGGGGGGGGGGAATCGCATGCTTTTATGGCAATAAAAATATTCCTTAACCTTATTATTGAAATCACATTGGATTACTAGGCATATTATTTTTTTAAGTGTAATCCACATTTCACCATAACCCCTGTAGTTTTCATCTCGTATCACTCAAACCAGGCCATGAAAGCTCTCCAGCTAAAAATTCTTACGTTTCTTTCCTACTTGCCTCTATGAAATATCATACTACCTTTCTGGTCCCCTTCTAGAAAAATTCATAAATTCATACACATTAGGATTTAGATAATTTAGGACCAGTCTTTTAGTATCTGGGAATAACAATCAGCTTAACAGAAGCAGCTTTGTATCAGTAAAGTTCATAATAAAAGTACTTATGGATAAATAAATAAAAGAACATCTCTATCATACAATGCCAAATTAACCCTTGTGATAAATTTATTAATTCAAGCCTTGAAAGGTCAGCGGAATACGAACTCGCTCCTTTATGAACAATATACTCACACTACATAATCTGATCTGGTTTAATAACAATCTAATCTGGGTTTAATCTAATCTGGTTAAATAGACGTTCAGTAACTTCTGAACAGCTTTGGCACCAATACTGACACAGTTCAGTACAAAATGGTAAATTTACTATAAACCATTTTAAACTTTCAATGACAGAATAAAATTCCATGGACAGTAGTTACAACGACAAATCTTTAATGACTGCCCGTTTCTGCTAAATTCTGCCACAAGGTTAATATTCAGTTCTTAAAGTAATACATCACTTTGTACTTGTAAACACCCAGCTGTTCCCCAAGGAGAACCCCTACCGCTTGTGCTTTAGGTGCAGGAAGTGGAACTTGTTCAACATCCCTCCAGAAGTCCCCAGGAGGAAAGGAAATTCTAACCCCGCAGCACCACGGAGTCCCCTCGGGTTACGTGGCACCAAAAAGGCTACGGCAGGACCTACACTCCCCTTTAAACACCCACCTCCAGTGCACTCCCCTATACATCACTTGCCCCAGGAGAAACCAGACTTGTAATCCTTCGCTGGTGTGCTCTAGTCCAGACTGTAGCATCTCTTACCTAGCTGGAAACTACTGTTTACCATACAGCAAGTCACCTTTTCTGAGATAAAAATGAAATCAACAGGTCCTTCCTTGGCAAACAAAAGAAAAGTTCCATGTTTGATCCAAGAGGCAGATCCTGCTGCTTCTGTGAATGCATATAAAACATATTTCCTTTGGAACAGATTTATGCTATTCTGCATAGGGTTTTATTTTATGGGTGGGGCTGTTTTTTGTTGATTTGCGTTTCTTCGTTTCATGGCAATTAGTTGTAAAACACCTTAAGATGCATCGCCAGAACAACTGCTCAACAAAGAGCACTTTCTATCTTATTGTAAAATATTCAGACACTCAACCCAAACAAATGGTGTCTGTAATAAAAATACTGCTATGTATCTTCATTTGTACTAGAACAAATCAGTTTTATTTGTTCATTCTGCGTTTTAGTGTCACAGGTCTCTTAGAAAAGATAATTTATAATTCCTTATGCAATTAGATATGAAATTAAGTCATCTTACTCTGCAGAAGAATTTATAAGAGACCAGGTTCAACCAGTTCCACTGAAAATATTTTGACAGCATCAAAAAAGACAGCATAAAAACCTTTAGTGTTTTAACAAATTAACACATGCCTTTTGGGTAAAGTACTGTACATGCTGTTAATCTTTTAATTAGGTTCTCAATTTCACATACACATTTATGGTAGGGGGGATTTTTAGTGATCAGAAAATGCAAATGCATGGTGTTGCTATGCTCTTTTAGCAGAGATACCAGAAGAAAAGAAAGAAAATAAATAAAAAACAAACCAAAGAACACACTAGTATGTGCAGCCCTCTATTTAAAAGCTCCATAATAAAATATTAATAGATCTTTGTCAATATTACCAATGAAACACCATTCTTCATTCTTTTAAGGAAACAAATACAGCTTTCAGACTGAGGAAAAGAAAAAAAGGACTTGTTCTCTACACTCAAGCCACAGAAAAAGAAACTTTTATGTTCGTAATGCATGTAGTTTTTAGACCCATCATCAACATTTAAAAATATGTAATTGATGCTATCTATATAAATGGATATATAAATAGTGACATTTGAAACATATTTTATGGTAGCATTTCACAAAAAATGCCAATTTTCTCATGCGGAATGCTGCACAGCTCTGCCTAAACATCTCCTGCGAGGATCTTGAAAAGACTAAGTATTATCTATAGCTCATTATTTGATACATTCTTTTCCTCAAGCATTTGGTCCATCCTCAGTTTCAACGCAAGACAAACACTTTTCCCCCCACAGACTATTTCATAGAATCTCTAGCTGGTGCCAAAAAAACAAAAAAAACCCCAAAACCCTACTCAGAAAGGCAGACAAATTGCCATCAGTTAACTATCGCTATGCCAAGGGACATTTTTAGCATGGAGTTGTCACTGTTAAAGTAGGAACTATCTACTTGCTATCCCACATAATGATTTTTGTTAGAAAAAGGAAAAAGGCCAAAATGTGGCTAAGCAGCAAATACATTATAAAAACAAATTATGAAAGCAATTTAGGCTAAGAATCCTGACTGACACATCTTCCTCCTAGCTTGTTTGTTTGAATTTAACTCTTTGTTGGTAACTGTGGAAACAGCCAGGTGAAGTCACAGATGCTGCACATACAAAACTGAGGAGTGAAAAGGGTATGCAATACAGACTCCAAATCCTAGGATTACCATAGCTTTACTGTTTAATTAACAGCTACTTCATCGAGACAAATTATTCTTCCGCTGGAAAGCAAAATCACCCATAAATACTCAGTGCAAAATACCCCAACCTCATCTCGTTCAACTTGATGCAATGCCTTTTTTTGACCACACCTGTATAAACGTGTTTTTAAGTTGTCTGGATAAAAAGTTATTCATTGGCCAAAAGGAAGACAAGAGTACAAGCAATTCCCCTTAAGCCTGCACCAGTGTGGAGAGGAAGAGGCACCCGCCCCAAACAAGCAAGTAGCCCAGTGGACGGGAGGAGGGTATGCACACCCCCTTCTCTCACCCATAGCTTGAATTTGAAGCTTCATCAGCACACTGGGTGAGTTTCCAGGGAGCAGGACAGTAGGCAAAAGGAGGTCACTAACAGCATTGTCCTCCGCTCATCCTTTTCCATTCTGTAAATGGAGCCATTTAATCTGCTGCAGACCCCCGATGACAAACAATGCAGGAGGGCAGACTGCCCTTGTAAAATTCAACTGGTACGAAAAGATGCAAACATCAAATACAGTTGCTGATTGACAGGTTCATTTATATTCCAATAAGGGCCAGGAGGATTAAAGCCACATCCCCTCTACAATGCCCACACGCTGTGGTGAGAAACCCTCCAAATTGACCCTTTGCTGTCAATGCCAGAAGGATCTTTCCTAAAGAGAAGATCAGACACAGAACAGGGATCAGTGTGTTTGCCCTTTTTTTTTTTTTTTTTCTAAAACCAGGAAACGCTTTCTGTTTATCCCCTTTACGTTTTCTCCCCTTACTCTTGTTAGGTTTTCAGTTTCAAAAAAAACCTGGTTTTCATGCTCAGCTCATCTATGTGGTTAAAAGGGACTGGGAAGTAGTGCCTTACACCATGAGCTTGCAAGGGACCCTGCTGGCAGCACCGCTGCTCTCCACATGCTCAAACTAATTCCCCTTTACACATGCAGCAAGACCCAGACCTGGGCGCTGATGATAAATGGACTTCGGACAGACCGACCAGCAGAAAGAGCTCTGCTTTCTCCCCAGCAGCATATCCATTATAAATGTCACACAGAGGAACCTATGCCCAAGGCAAACCAGGGATCCGAAAAGCTGGGATGTGCTTCCCAACAAGCAGAGCCAGTCTGGGGGATGAGCCCTGTCTCCGCTAGGTTAAAGAAAAAAGCGGCTGGAGGTGGTGGGCTCAGCTTTGTGCCCCTGTGGGGAAGGCAGATGGGGCAAGGCAATCTGCAGCTGGAGCGAAAAGCATCCCCTTGTGCCGCAGGGTTAAAATGCTGCCTCCCTTATCTAAAGCAGGGACTGGAGGGAAAAAAAATTCTCAGTAGACAAGAATGTCTAAAAAAGAAACGAGAAAAAAGGCAAAAAAAGCTACCCTAACACGTTAACCACCACAAGGCTTTGCTCTCATCATACTACTGAACATTTAAGAGTTTAGCGTGTTAGCTAACAGGCTGTTAACTGCACCTTCCTTTTCTTCTCAGGACAAGGGAAGACCTAGTCTGACCTAATTTATTCCCATATTTAAGTACAGCACTGCTTCATTACCGGATTCATGCAAGAAAAAAAAAAAAACAGATTTTTATTTTAAATTAAAATTAATAAAGACCATTTCCCAATTTTCCTCAAAAATACCAGCGGTTCATGGGCTTGTGGGCTTAGCTGAGAGGTTGGGAAGGGGGCCAAGAAAAATCAGAATTTATTACACGCTGGTCTAAGTTTTTAATTGAGTACACACAGGCCTTTCAGAGTGAACTTGATTTTTATTTTACCCCAAACTACTATAAGGCTTGCTGTGGCACAAAAAAGCCTGTGGCTCAATTTCCCCAGCATTTCTTCATTGGTTTATAAAGCTGGCAGAGTAAGTTAAAATCTTTCCTTGAAGAGTACGAAGCTTGACGAAAATTCTGTCCTGCAGCATTATCTTTTTGCATGCAGCCTGCAATGTAAAGCAAATGGAAGGCACTAAAGAATACAGCCCCCATCAAACAGAAGCACCGATGCGCTATTACGGCCTCAGCAATATTTCTCAGAAACAAAGGCGGAGAGGAAGGAACTCAAGTTTAATGATTTCTACCCACAGCACAGCCTGAGTGCGATCCACTACGGCTGTGGAGCGAACGAATGACACACACGCTCCTGCAACAAGTCCACTACAGCCCCCGCAGTCAGCACCAAAACACAAAGCACTTGGCCTCCAGCTCCCGTGGCAGGGCTGCCAGGCCTCAGGGACAGGAGGGGAAGGAAGAGAGGTTGTTCCAGCGAGCCAGCCGCAGCCCACCCTTCCCACCGCACCCGCCCCGTTACCCCTGCCTCCTCACCTCTTGCCGCGGCGCACCACAAGCCAGACGGGCAGCAGCCGCCAGAAGTGCTGAGCTCTTCGGGGCTACCTTTGGTTAGCCTCCTTTAAGCTGCTCAAACACTAATAAATTACCCATTTACTTATACTACCCAGATGTTTGCCATCTAGAAAAATAGATTATTATTTGTAGAGGTTTTGTTCCATCACAAGAATCCTGTAAATAATATACTGGGATCAGAAAGCCAGCACCACGTGGCAGCTGTTACACACCCCAGCATGGGGGGGGTGGCAGGGTAGGAAAGGAAAGGGAGACGCTTCTGAGCACCCGCTGGAAGTTAGGAACCCTCACAGGGAGCTGCCAAAGAATCAGGGATGCACTGGAGCTCATGCTCCTGGTGTAACGCGGTTACTTAAAACAGCACTACAGAGAATAAGGGTGACAAACAACCTGAAAGGTTGGTTTATTAATTGGATGTTGGTCGTTTGTTACTGTGTATATATATTATACTTTTATAGAAATATGTATTTGTATGTGTGTATATGTATGAAATATATGTGTGTATTTATAGTCTAGATTAAACTATAAATATGCATGTGTTTATATATATAGAACGAAGTAAAACAAAATATATTCCACTTCTTTTATATATATATATATATAAATATGACATCCCAACATTTTTTTATGTCACATTTTCCACCAAAAAAAACCCACATTAATTTTAGTAAACCCTACAAGTATAAGCAGCCTCAATCTCTACCTCTTCTTTTACTCTTTAGGTGAGATTTCTTAAGATTTCAAGGAACGTTTCAAGAGAAGTCTGGGGCTGTAACTGAAATGGCATGAGATGCTGAACCTTTAGCAACAACGTCTTTCAAACCCTGTGTCCATTATGCACTGGAATGCCTATCAAAAAGATAAAGAAGGAAGAGGGTTTCAATATTCTCTCATGAGACTTTCTCTCATGGTTCCTATAATTGAGTTTCACTTACAGTTGTCATGAAGTTTTGTAGGGTAGACAAAACAGTGATTTGCTGATAAATGTCTGTATATGGGGAGGAAAATAAATATTTGAGAAGTACTAGCTCACCTTCTCCAAGCATTAAGGGAAAGGCAAAGAATACAATTCAAGCAACATACAATTCAAGAAGGAGCAGCTTTTACAAGGAAAACTTTGAGTGGGATGACTGAGTATCACTGCAAGAAATCCAGTCCGCTTAGCAATCCCAGACAAGCTGTCACGAAATGGCATGTCAGTTCACTGCAAGATGTCCATTTGAGTCATACCCCACACACATATTACTGTTAAATGATTTAAGTTGGGCCTCTTACAATTTCACCTGCAAAACTGGGGAGAAGAAAGAAGAGCTTACCCATAAAGCGTCCCCAGTAGAAGCAAGGGGGGCAAAGGGTAAGGGTAAGAAGCTGTGAATTATAGATGGAGTAAGACCAAACTGCTGAAAAGGGCTCCGAAGAGGGCCGGGTTGGTTTCTTTCATTTGTTTTGGGGTGGGTTTTTTGTTCTGTTTTAAGACACACTGGTTTAGCAAGGTGATCATACTCTGCAGCAAAAGCATCTGAGCTGAGAGAAAGAGAGCAAAACTCTACACAGACCAACAACTCTGTTAGGCGAGACCACTACGCTATCCCTGTACAAACAAACAAGAAAAAAGTAGCAGCAAACAGTGACAGTCAGGAAATGACCCAACATTTAGTTTGTTGATCACTGTATTGTACTGTTATTTAAGTCGTTCTATCACCAGTCTCTCTCCTGTTCATTAAAGCCAGTGTAATACTGACTAGAAGGTCCCTGACCACATGAACAGGGAGCCACAGCTCAGACATACAAATGACGCTGGGTACTTGGCTGAAGCCTTAGAAGATCCCGGATTATAGCACCCTTGTAATTTATTGCACATTATTCACAGGAGAAGCCAAGCCTCCTCTCATTTTTCCCATCCTGCTACCTTGCACTTGCATTAAAACTAGCGTATCTGGTCTTCTCAGCTGCAACACACTTTAGCTGCACACATCCAGCACAGCTTAGCGGGGTTTCACCACACTTTTACTGTACCTTTCTTGATACAGAAATGTAAAACCAGCTTGTGTGTGTGTTCAATACAGCCCCCAGCTGGTATGTTCTGCTTTTACCTGACATCCAGTTGGAAGCTACTGTGGTTCTGGAGATTCACACGATCTTTCCCTACTAGTCATCTGCCCAGACCCTTTGAATTGCCCCAGGGCCCTACCCTCTCGGACCAGCTTAGACAAATCTGATCCCTCTCAATGTTTACACTCTTCAGATATTCGTACACACGATTATAATCCCATAAGTGGCAAGACGATCGATCATACTGGTCTCACAAAGGCTAGGCAAAGTGAAGGAGCCCAGCACTCAGCCTGCCACGTTATCACACGCTGGTGTTTGGACTGATTTGCTAAACGTCACCATATGAAACAGATTAGGTCTTTGTTTTGAAATAATACTTATAAATGCAGGCCACAAGTGCAAGAGACCTCCAGTTAACAGCAGAGCGCAGAACCGAGCTCACATACTCAGACCCTTGAGGGAAATGAACGCAGCTGTAGTCTGGGTTCTTTCCTGCCCCAGCTACGTGCACCGCGGATCCAGAGGAGAGCCCTTAGGTGTCTGCGCCTTGGTTTCCTTGCTGTACAGTCAGGAGAGCCGCCTTTCTCTCTTGCTGCACCTCACAGCAAGGACAGCTCCACTGGTGCTTCAGAGCATAGTGCCCTGCAGAAGCACCAAAGCCAAACCAAACTTGTCTTACAACTTCCCATGGCTTCAAGCAACATCAAAGCCTCCCAGATGAGGCAGCTGGAAAAGGACAGTTGGTCCTGAGATATACCTTTGGGTGTCATGGCATTACGCCAGAGGTAACCCCATCAGCCACGCTGGCCAGGCACCGACTGGCAGCAACGAAATCATCCTCCTCCCCACTCCAGTCGTGGAAGGCTGACAGGGCTGATGCCATCTGGTCTCAGCTCGCTAAATCACTGTCCCCACAGACCGTCTCCTCTGGAACCCACTACTGCAATCCCACATGGCAAGGCAAGAATTAAGCCTCTTCTGTTTCTTTTTCCTGTCTTACACCTTCCCCACTGACCACTGCCAGCCTCTCCTTCCAGGCTTCCGCTCCGACCAGCGACTCCCAGCTCTGCAGCCACAGAGCTTCACACTCTTCAGTCAGCGCGCAGCACTAGGAGAGACAGCACCGCGTGCAGGGGGGCCTCCAAGGCACTGCCTCTTGCAAGGGCTCTGCTCATGGCAGTACACTGCTTAAGAACCAGGGCTTGGCAATCTCTGTCGTGACAGGAATCGAAAAGATCTAATGTTTCTCCTGCTCTGTGTTAACTTCCCTCTGCTGTTTTCTCACCTCTCCTTCTGCTCCACTTGGCACCTCAGCACCATTTCACTCTTCTGTACACCCTTTTCCTTGCGGTGGCCACACGCAGCAGCTAACCCAAGCAACTGCTTTGCCAGTACCCAGCTAAAGCTGTGCAGAGACAGCAGTCTGGGCAGGCACTCCACACTGCCCTGCCAACACACCCAGCAGAAGCACCTGGGAGGAGAAGGCAAACTCCATTTCAACGGCCCGTTCAGCTTTGCAAGCTTTTGCAGACAACGTGCACCAGTCCTGTGTATACACTCACAACAGATCGCAAGGAAATGGTCAAAAGAAAAAACATACCTTTCACAGAACCATAGAACGGTTTGGGTTGGAAGGGACCTTAAAGACCACCTAGTCCCACCCCCTGCCCTGGGCAGGGAGACCTTCCGCTAGAGCAGGGTGCTCCCAGCCCCGTCCAGCCTGGCCTTGAACCCTCCCAGGGACGGGGCACCCACAGCTGCTCTGGCCAGCCTGTGCCAGCGCCTCGCCGTCCTCACTGTGAAGAACTTCTTCCTTATGTCTAACCTACATCTACCCACTTTTAGTTTAAAGCCATTCCCCCTTGTCCCACCACCACATGCCCTTGTAAAAAAAAAACAAACCAAAACAAACCAAAACAAAAAAACTCTCTCCAGCTTTCTTGCCAGCCCCTTCAGGTACCAGGAGGCTGCTCTAAGGTCTCCCCTGAGCCATCTCTTCTCCACTTCTCCAGCCTGAACAACCCCAACTCTCAGCCTTTCTGCATGGGAGAGGTGCTCCAGCCCTCTGATCATCGTATATACATATATCCACAAGATATCACACTATTTCCTTTTTCAAATGGATTCCAAGAAAGCAGAACTTGCTATTAGCACCAAACTAGCACTACTTTTCCTCCACCCCGCTCTGAGGAGGGAATTGGCTTTCACAGCAGGTCCCAAAGCTGCAGGACTGCACACAGGGTACTCCAGACCAGAGCCACTTTCATACTGTGGTCCCAGCCCTCAGCACTATATACTTTCTGCACCCCCTACCAGTTCCCTTCTCTTGCATAGTTGTTAGAATACCCCACTCATTAAAAAAAAACAAAACCAAAAACAAAAAAAACCAACACACCCCCATAAAAACACCCAAAAACTCCCCTCAAAAAAAAAAAAATCAACCAACCAAAAACCCCAAACAAACCCACACTGCATCTGGGCACGTAAATTTCATTAAACTAGACATGGAACAGGTGCCCCTTTAAAGTATGACTCTCTTCCTCTCCGGAAGGCACATGTAGCAGGTTCCCTCGTGTCAGGTGTAGACTCAAGTGATGAAAGAAAAATACATAAATGTTTATTAAACCTTTGTTGCCATTCACACCACCAACTTTCACACCCCAGTGCCAAGCTGTTAACGAATTCCCATGCTGTTCCAGAAGACTTTTCACAGCTCCTGTCAGAAAAGGGAAGTTTCACGAGGGCAGCACTCACTGGAAAAGTCTCTGCTCTCGCCGCCATCAACAGAAAACGTTCACAGCCAGCTGTTTGTGGGCTAAATGTGTCCTGCCCAAACTGTGTAGGAATAAAGAACTGCTTCCCGTGAGGCATGGGGCCACCTTCACGTGTACCTCCTGATACGGATTTGTCTCCTGATTATCTATGTGAAGACTTCTCTATTTACTTCACGACCAGGGCTAAAAATTTGCCATGATAAGCCAAGCGACCGCGAGCCAGCATGTGAGGCTTCAGGCCAGGTGGCAGCTGCGTGTGCCGGCTGCAGCTCTATGCTGGGACACGGCACCACCTCCCCGCGGAGCCCTGCGGCTCCAGGCTGCTGCTGCCCAGGCAGGCAGCCCCGCGGCAGGACCCCTTTGGGCACGCAGAGCCCTCGGGGAGGCAACACAGCACCTAGCCCTCCACGTCACGCTTCCTACCTGGCACCCAGACCTGGCGGCGGTGCCGTACAGCTGGCAAGTGCGAGGCACACACCGCCTGCTGGATGGAGCCTCAGCAGGTCTGTGGAAGGGCATGGTGAACGGCAGCGCAGGCGGTGTGAAATTGCACAGCAATTCTTCCTGCTGCCACAACTCCTCTTTCCCCCCACAGCTAGCTCTTTTATCTGCCACCGGAGACCCTGTTCTAAAAGGAACAGGCAAAGGCAATATGTTTCCCACAAGACAAAGTGAACATTGCTACTCCTCTCAGTCATCCAAAACAATAGGGGGGCGAAATGAAACACCTTCCCAACTCAAAAGGTGACAATTATTACACGCTGCATTACAGCCTTTACCATACAAAAGCTTTGACAAGCTCACATTTACTTTGTCCCTGGAGGATGTGGGGACACCAGCTCATATCAGTGTTTTGCACAGCATGTTGCTCAAAGCTCTACCATTTTGAAAAATGCACCTGAGGATCTTCAGCTTCTCATGCAGATCCTGTAATTCAGCTGATCATAAAGCATAAAGTACTAAGTGACTGTTTATCAACGTATCTTGCTAAATGAAATCAATCCCGAGCAGCAGAACAGAAGCAGACTTCTACAACCAGAATGAGTAAAGCAAATAGCTTCCCCCCCCCGCTTTTAATATCAGCAAATTGTGTTCCCAAATAAATCCTCCTATCAACAATTCAGCAGCATGTTTCTGTCAATCCTACTTGACAGATTATAGCCCAATATTCTATAAATCTTCTCTTTAAACTAAACAATCTCAGAAACCTATTAGCACTCTGTCCCTGCCTCTGCCTCACCTCTCAGCCTGCAGACAGACAGCACAGAAGCAAGATACTACAGAACAGGCTGCATAGTTCAGCTTCGTATCTTAAAATCAATGTGCCCTGCAGTATTTATCTAGGACATATAAAAGACTTTGGAGAACTGGACCTTCAGTGTGAAGGTTAAAAAAAAATAACAGAGTAAGAGGTTAAGTAACTTATAGCTGACAGATCTTTAAGGTATTTTCTGTGGTTTCTGATTATACCACCTGACGTTTTCTAGTGGAACGTAACTGCTGCCTTAAAGACAAAAATGCCAAAGTCTCTTCTTTTAGACTAATTACAACAATTAGAAATTCAACTTTTATTTTCTAGACAAGTTATTCAAGCAACACATCACGCAACAGATTAGTATTTGAACCTGCTCATTGTCAAAGCCTGTTGTTCAAAAATGCAGCGGTCGTTTCCTCCCTGCACAGTGACTAATTTCTGTCGTGAGCCAATCTGTCTCTCCTCCTTGCTATTCTCAACAACAGAGAGATGTTGCAAAAGCAAGGCTCCCCCAAGTGAGACGCTCAGCCAGTCTGGATCACTGCACCGAATGGCATGCCTCCTTGGAGCAGGTTTCTTGCAAAGCCTATTCCCCTTCCTAAGTGCCAAGAATCAAATCTTGGCCACCTAATGCAGAGTGTTCCACATGTTAGTTCGCAACACCTTGAGCAACTGTGTTAACTGAGATGGATAGTGCTGTCAAACAGGAAGCTGGCTCACCAGGATGGAAACAGTGGCATACACTGACCTTTTACATTCAGGAAAAAAGCATCCCTAAAATGACATGAAACATTTCATATTAAAAAATAAAACAACTACCTTTTCACAGAGCTTTTGTTACTGTATCGTGTAAGCAAACACATGTGCAGGAGCTCTGCCTGTAAAAAGAACCTGAGCCTCCCTCACTGAGCAGGGGCTGACAAAGGAAATGAATCACTGCCACCCTGCTTGGAAAGAAGTTTGTACGAGGAGCCGGTGCTGTTAACCACTGCCTGGACTCCTGGATTCCACAGCACCACTGCTCTCCCTGTTCGCACGTTCAAATACCTAGCTATAAAAAAAATAACTAAAACCAACAGGTAAAACGATCCAAATCCCCAGGCAAAGCTTCTATTAAACTACTCTAAATGTGCACCGGTTTTATTGGTGACATGGTGATGAAACTGAAACTGACAGGCTTCTCATCCAAAAGAACAAGCACTGACTGAAATAATCTGTTTAGTACAAAAAAGCCTCTTAAAATGCAAAGTTCATCCTGGAAAATTTTTTCCCAACCCACCACCTCCTGCCCATCTCCCTCAAGACTAGGATTTTAGGTTTGGGTTTTTTCAAGCTAATATTTTGAGTAGAGAGAGGAAAGCTTCGTTTATTTTAAGATTTCACTGCTACTGGAGAGTCAAGTCTAAGTGGAAGGGACCGTATAGCTTTACAAAGGGCTTTGAAGCAATACAGTAGGCAAGTGAAAACAGAAATCGGCCTGCACATTTAGCGCTACAATTACCAGCCATAAAGAGAGCATGTACATATATCACCATTATACACAATTTTAAAAATTAAAAGGCTAAAATGTGCTGTTCAAAATGGTCCTGATACCAAGAGGAATACTAACT
Source organism: Falco cherrug (assembly GCF_023634085.1). Classification (NCBI taxonomy): domain Eukaryota; kingdom Metazoa; phylum Chordata; class Aves; order Falconiformes; family Falconidae; genus Falco; species Falco cherrug. The sequence continues at coordinate 940,416 of NC_073704.1, read as the reverse complement.
ACCATCTAGCTGTACACCTAGAGCTCTTCTGTGCTGACTTCCTCGAGACAGCAACCTGCCTCACCGTACAGAACAAATATGTCATGAATATGCTGGCTGATCATTATCACCATGTTTCACACTTCAGCAAGATCCAGCTAATGCTTTCTAGGCAGGCTAACAGGGTAGGGCTTGCTGTACATCTACTTTAAGATTCAGCAATCAACACAACTGATACAACCACTTCCAAGATTTGCCACCAATTTTCCTGCGTTCTCCTTACATCAAACAACCTCAGGTGCTGTCTTCTGCCAGTGCAGAGAAGGGGGAAAAGAACTTTATTGAATACCTTGTGCCTGAGCCGCAGAACTGTGGGAATACCCCAGAGCCAGGAGCGCTGTCTCCACCAGCTGGCTAAAGAGCACATCTTTGCGAACCAGAACGAACTCGGCATGCTCTTCTCGATTATCGTATTCAAGAGAGGCGTCCGACTGCTCCACCACACAAAAGACTGGAATCATCAAACCTAGATAAAAAAAAAAAACACACCAAAAAACAACAAAGCATCAATAAAAGAGGAACAAGAAGTGTGTCATACATCTCTGATTAAAGCTGTAAATTAAAACACCTCCTCGAAGGCTCATCTTAAGTAGAAATCTGCCTTTCTTCCCTGTGGGATAGCTTTTGTTTTCTTTCCAAGGGAAATACTGAAGTCTCATCACTTGAGTCATTTAAAAACCACACCAAAAGCTCCAGAGAATACGATTCAGGAACAGAATCGCAATCAGCATGAGGACGAACAAGATTTCCTAATAAGACCTTTTCAGCATCACAGAAGTTTTCTACAGTTCCATGAACACCCCTATTCTTTCAGGTCAGAGCTCCTCCACGTTCAGCCATGCGACACCTGACACACGAACGCCGCTCCTGCTTCTCTCCACAAAGCAGAGGCAGGGAGGATCAGCAGGGGCTCGTCCCCACGCAGCTCTCGGCTGGGATAGGCTTGTTTGCACATTTTCAGAGCACGGTCAGTCTTCTCACTGTGCAAGGAAAATACCCTCGCATTGATTTTGCTGAAAACAATAATCTCGTGTTGGCAGCACGGTCATGCAGACCCAGAGAGGCCAGTGGCTGTTCTCCTGCTGCATGTATGCAGAGAGTGAGAACAGCTCTCTTCGGAACAGGATCAAGGATAAGGAGGAACCACAGAAGTGGAAAACTCAGGGGGTGGTCTGGATTCAATTTTGTTCTGTTTTATTGTAAATTTACTTTTGTGGTTACAGGATCAAGTAATCTCTGGCAATAAATTGCAGGACATGAACTTAAAGGGATTCAATACTACAGACAGTAGAGGAACAAGCCAGTTTGCAGGAGATGGCCCTACAGGACTCAACACATGTGCACAGAGGGAAGACGGAACAGACGGAAAACCTACAGAACTGCACGGCCATTTCCATCGCCTGCTGCAGGCCAGGCTGTCATCAGGGCGGAGGCAAAGGAAAAACCATTACCTCTAGTCATAGAAATTTATTAGTTTGTTACTAGCTGAGGTACTAGATGAACTAGGAAATACTGGGGCAGAGACGGATCTCAGCCTAAAGCAGTTGTCCAAACGGGCTATCTAAGGTCCATAACGCTGCCAGAAAGTTCACCTCTAACTCCTGTTCTTCAGAATGAAATACAACCATTTCCAGTACGCATAACAACTATGAACAATAACTCTGTATAGGCCAGGCACAAATCACTGTATTCTTGGACCAGGCACTTCTTTAAAGAAAAAAAGAGGAGAAAGCCACATTTCAGTTCTCCTTCCGTATGAAGTCAGTTAAGCATCTTCCAGATCTTCTGCTACCAGTAGCTTCACTATCTACAAACCAATAGTTACATAACCCTCCAGAGGAGTCACCCTGCCCTGAAACAGGTTCAGTCACACCATTAACAACAGCTAAGGGACTTAAATCCTCCTTGTCTTGAATTTGCAGATAATAGATTTACTTTAAAATGTATTTTAGATACACAATTCTCATTTAGTGACCTATCTGGCATGGAGCAGCTCCCAGTTTGATATTCTAACTGCAGGCCAGCAGCAGCAGCTATGAGCCACGATATCCAGTTGATGTGCTTTAGTTCTTTGTTTTAAAACACATCCTGAAGTAATGTGTAAGTAGGTTATGGCACCACATTGATGCTGCTCCCTCTTCACTGCTTGGTTCTGGGTTAAACTAATGCCTTTTGCAAGTTCAAGCAGCCAAATTCAAACACAGAGTGTTGAAAAAAACCAACCAAACAAACAAAAACCAACAAAACTTCAGTGAAAAAAATATCTCCAAGTGCTTTCTTGAAAAGACAGTGCAAAGCTGATCCTGTTCCTCTGAAATCAATGACAACATTTCTATTCTTATCAAAGGTTAAAAATTGAATTCTATTTGTACGTAAGTCATTTAACTAGTCAGAATGGAATTTAACCTCCATAAGCAACAACCATCCCCTCCTGTCGAGCATACAGTCCGTCATAGCACTTTTGAGGGGGCTGTTAGTATCTTAACAAAAGATTACAATACTTGGCCAAATGCTAAGGCTGTGATATTGGTTGTGTAAATTATGTTTTGGCAAGACAGAAAAAGTAGGTGAATGCAAACTGATGAGAGGGATGCCACAGCATCTTTTATCCTCCTGCAGATGCTTTCCTTGTCACACAACAGTCTTCCCACTTTCTCAGCACAGAAGCTGCACCTATTCTCTGTGCTCATTGTTTACTGTCTCAGTACAAGCAGGATCTCAAAAGCTAGAACTGATGCCTGATAGACAGAACTGACGGAACTGTATATGACATCACTTTATGGATGCCACAAAGGACCCACAGGACTCTTGCCCATGATGACTTCTATGACCCTTCCTGCTGCCCATGCTTGCAGGGACCCTGCTCCAGAAACAGCTTTTGCAAAAACATCTCTGAACTCAGTGACCCTGCGTTACTGATGATAAGCTGCTGTTAGTACCTTAAAAACAGAGAGCAAAGGGCAGGTTACCACATCTGCCATCACTAACCCATCCTCATGCCTCTGGTTATAGCATTCGGAATTTTACTCAAAAGCAACACTAATCCAACTTGTTTCCAAGCAAATCTCACTCCAAGGAAGTTCCATCTGCTTTTCCCTCTATTTTGTATTGGGGAGTTAAGCTATAATGTCTCCAATGGATTTATTGCCTCAAACTTCTCTGTTTCCTGACATTATCTGAAAATAAATTATCATACTCTCAGTACATTGGAATTAGAAGAAAAAACAGCTGCAGCCAAAAGCCAGCGTGCTCTTTACACACTGCTACACACCATGTCTTGCTCCTAAATGCATACATTACACCTCCAGCTGACTACAGGGCCCTTATAGAAGAGCAATGCAACTTAGTCACTGCTCATTGTCACTCTAGTTGAAGAACTTACAGCAACACCCAGAGAGCAGGAGGACCAAGCATCTACAATGAAGTCTCGCATGAGTGCTACAGCACTGCAAGCCAGCCTTACTCATAAATCCTGAAACTCCTCATCCTTTTCCCTAATGCCCCATCAGCCAGAACTACTGTCATCCTCCCTCTCCCATGCACACGCACAAAAAAGACTTAGGTCCCTTCTGCACTGAACTTCTGTGTGTTCGCTCTCCAAGCTTTACAGAGATGCTGCAGCGAACGATGCTGCACAGCTCGTGGTAGATGACATACGGCACTGATTTTCACACACGGAGAAAACAAGGGGTAATGTGAAGGCTAAAAAGGAAACAGTTTCTTTCCTTAAAGGATGAACACAATGCTGGAATGCACACAGAACATTAACAGCAATCACAAATTACACAAAAGACTTTTTCTCCTTGATGTTAATTCACTTAACTGACTTACAAGCAGCTCTTTCGTGCTTCTCACAGAGCTCTGAGCCCATATAGATAGCATCTGCATAAAATGCTAGGGGAGCATAAACAAGACCTACATAAAGGCTTTTATAAGGACATCCATACACAGCAAGAATTCCTTCTAATCCATGGAAAAGAACAGGGAAAAACTGTTCCCACTATTACCCAGAACAACCGAATGGTTAGCAGTGACCACTACCTTTGTGTAACATAGATTTTTGTAAAAAAATCAGAGATGGGATTTAAGCTCCACTGTTCTATTCGTGGAAAAGCTGCAATGTACAGAGAAGACTCTGTAAACATAGCTGTATTTTTTGCTTAGACTCTTCTAAGGGGAAGAGAAATTAAGAAGAAATTAAATATGCATCAAAGACACCTGTGTTCAAATGCACATTTTCTCCTCCTCACCCATTTCAATCCATGGCTTTATTTCACCAGGGAACAATCCATTCTTAAAAATGAAGGAAAGTGAATTTTATTTTATTCAAGAAGTAAAAACTCTGGACATTCCGCTGCATAAAACATTCATTTTTACAAAAACCCTGAAGCCCGTTAAAAGTACGATCGAACGGCAGTCATGCAGCTCTCTGGAAAACATTTTCAGTTTAAGATTTGTAAGTAAAAGCTGTAAAGTTCTAATGACCAATTAGAAGGACAAGACAGAGCAGATATTAAAAAGTCCTGCCTTGTTTCTTTTGTTCATTCGCAAATGAGACTTTGTCCAGTACATGCTCTAAAGCAAGCAATAAATGTGACACTTCATCAGCACTGAGCTTCTTTGCATTGTCCGCTTCAACATAACCATCACAGGCTTGGCGCCTAAAGCAAAAAACAAAAGGATACAGAAAGCTGAGGAGGAGGTTAAACCTATTTCAGCCACGCGCCTCTCCAGCCATTAAATAAGGAGCAGCACTTGTGTGTCCTAATAAGTATAATATGAAGTTCAACCAGTAAGAAGAGGCATCAATAAAATACATGTCTTTTTAGATTAAAATCTGTTTCCATCAGCACAAGTTCTAAGCCCTGTCTAGGTGTTATTTAATTTAATCTAATTTGAACAATTTCCAAACATCAGCTTGATTAATTTCAACAGCATGGTGTTATGGAAAGATTCACTGTACAGAGGTTGTCTAGCAGGGAATTAATAAAGAAGCCAGTTCTTAGCCCTGAGTAACATGGGGTTTTAAGATTTCCCAGATTTCTAGTGGGAATACTTCACAGCACAAGCATGTTTTCTTCTGGGAGTGAAACCCACCAAAATTATTAAAAACTGAGATCAAATGGTGGTGTCAAACCCAAAGGAAATCATTCTACAGTGGAGAGATTTTTATCAAATGAAGAAAGTGGAAAATAAAGTTTTTGTTGTTGCTGTTGTGCTTTGGGTTTGTAGGTTTTGTTTATTGGTTGGTTTTGGGTGTTTTTTTTAAACAGAACACAAACACACAGAGAGTAATCTCCCTCAAAGTCAAAGTAGATTTCTATGGTTGGGAGTTCAGAAACCAGGTCATTTATTTGAAAAGTCACAAACTACTGAAAACTCTTCATTACTGTATGCAGAAAACATTTTCCCTAGATGAGACTGTAGCGTGGGTCATTCTCTAAGCTATACAGAGAAAAGAAGGAAAGGAAAAAGAAGGAAAGGAAAAAGAAGGAAAGGAAAAAGAAGGAAAGGAAAAAGAAGGAAAGGAAAAAGAAGGAAAGGAAAAAGAAGGAAAGGAAAAAGAAGGAAAGGAAAAAGAAGGAAAGGAAAAAGAAGGAAAGGAAAAAGAAGGAAAGGAAAAAGAAGGAAAGGAAAAAGAAGGAAAGGAAAAAGAAGGAAAGGAAAAAGAAGGAAAGGAAAAAGAAGGAAAGGAAAAAGAAGGAAAGGAAAAAGAAGGAAAGGAAAAAGAAGGAAAGGAAAAAGAAGGAAAGGAAAGAGAAAGAAAGGAAAGAGAAAGAAAGGAAAGAGAAAGAAAGGAAAAAGAAAGAAAGGAAAAAGAAAGAAAGGAAAAAGAAAGAAAGGAAAAAGAAAGAAAGGAAAAAGAAAGAAAGGAAAAAGAAAGAAAGGAAAAAGAAAGAAAGGAAAGAGCGAAAAAAAAGAAATCTAGGTAACGGCAAGCGCAGAATCCACAAACGTCTATTCCCACACACACCTCGAAACACTGAATTAAGAGCAACTTCAGCTGGACTTTTAAGATGAGACCCTTACCCTACAGCAGAGACCAGAAAGCTCCATTAGGAAAGCATGGGTCATCTTGAGGAAGCTATCTAGATAAAGATTCCATACATTTAACAACAAAGCAAGCTTCCACAACTGGCAATAACCTCAGGAAACAAACTACAAACACTTCCTAAACCTAATCTGCTTCTGCCTTTTCCTTAGGCAAGAGCCCTTTATCCAGCAAAGGCAGCAAAGGGAAAGCAGTCCATTTATTTATTTCTCTTTGTGCTGCAGTGGAGCTGACCTTATGTATATTGATTTGGTATTTACCTCTCTTCCCTTTTCTTTTCAACAAATTTGAAAAATTAACCTAAATGAAGAAAACTGTTTTAAAAGGCAGAAATCAGCATCCATGCGGCACAGGGAAGGTTTGCCAGGTCTCTTCCTCACATCCTGCAGCTCTAATTGAAAAGGCAGAAACCAATTAAGTTTGACAGCTTTCTGTTATTCAGAAATACCTGAATTTCTGCATGGCCATCCCACATCGTAGCGCAACATTAATCCATCATTTCTATTCTCAAAAATTTAACACCACTACCAAGACAGAAAAAAAAAAAAGGGGGGCGAAAAAAAAAAAAGCATGCCACTTCTTCAAAATGTTGTAAACTGCAAATCCTGAGGTGATTGGAAATGAAAACCTAGTGCATATGCTAATAATCAGGAGGTTTCTGTTCAAGACTGAAGTAGCTGAACAAACATAAAATCATAGAATCATTTCGGTTGGAAAAGCCCTTTAAGATCACATATAACTAGAGAAGACTAAATCGTAATGGGGAAAGATCAACTGCATTCCAAAACAGTTTTTTTCTAAGAGGAAGGACACCTAATAGCATTTCAGAAAAAGATTTTGGTCTGCTCTCAACACCGCTTTCATTTAGACCCCATCGGAGCTGCAGCTGGTGGCGATGCGAGAGCGAGCCCTGCCGAGCCCACGGCGGCGGCGGGCCCGGGGCGCAGCCAGGCGGGACAGGCAGCGCCGCGCATCCCCACGGTGCCACACGCGCAGCGAGGAGCAGGCCCGAAGCTGATCCCAGGTTCAGCCCACGCCTGTGCGCTTCAGTGCTGAGGTGGAAGAGGCAGAGCTCACACGTTTCACCAAGGGTTAGTCACGTCCATTAAGGCTCCCTTCCAAGCTACTCCATAAATTATACATATAATTAAATCGGACAGAATATAAGCTGTTGGCACTTAACTTATTTACAATAAATGCTTGGTTTGGGTAAATGGACTGCGTTTCAGCCTTTTACGTATCAAGTACCAGCTTACAACAGTCTCATTATGAGGCTGAGAATTCTTCCACTGTAAATCTTTTTTAATGGGGACTGGAGGAATGACTTTGCAGTTGTTTGTCATTAACCACTCGGAACCACGTGAAGAAAGCTGCGTGTACACGCTGACAGGCGGCCAGCGGGAAATCTCTATGACAAATACAGGAGACCATATCAGGATCTTCACAACTGCACGGTCCTATGCAAAACAAAAGTGTCAAGCACCTCATCACAGCAAAAGGTTTTGTTTAAACACAAGGACCTCACTTTCTGCTAATCCTCCGCTCTCCAACGCATCCCAGACAAAACGCGAGGTAGCTGATTTTGCACATAGCCAGTAACGTGATGCTGTTAAACTCCTACTCTTCACGGGTTTACAAGCCCGTTGCAAATAATTTGTTCCAGGCTGCAATTTGGTAAAGAAGAGCTCAGTCCACAGATTATTTTAATACGTTTGCCAAAGAAACAGAATCATGTTAAATAACATTACATTGTAGAATTTTTCTTCTTAGGAGAGCCAGAGGAAGTAGAACTAAGGACAATATCTTTCTCCTCCTCCTCAGTTATTTTTTCTGGCTTTGCATATTCAAATAAATCTGTAGGCAGGAAATGCATTTCTACAGATTGTATTTTAGCCAACGGTAAATGCAAACCACAAGATATTATTTACATCCTTCTTCAGCTTCCAGTCCTTTCTGCGGCTTCAGTCTCCCGACCATCACAACTATCCCAGATCTCAGGAGGAAATCTTACAAAGAAGTCGCTGCAGATGTCCCCTGCTTCTGACAGCTTAACTAGCCAAAGAACCCTTCCCTTAGCTGAAATAACAGCTTTACTGTTTAACACAAAATATTCCAGGCTACTATCCCACCACAGAAACATATTACGAAACTCGTAACTTGATTTGATAATACTTGAGTTTCTCAAAAAACACAGAAGTAGAAAAGAAAAAGTGGTATTCAGAGCATGTGCTGAGATGAACGAGAACTGCGAAACAGAGGGATGTGAGAACTGCGAAACAGAGGGACACGGGGATTTGCCTCGCGCGCCCGGGGCAGGAGCGTTCCCCGCAGGAGGCGAGGCCTTTTGTTAGCCGGAGCCGACCAACTGCTCCCGCCAACGCACCCCTCTGCCTCTGCCAAACCAGCCGCGCTAGCTCAACCCAACTTGGAAGCCCTGGCACCAGCCAGGTTCAAAGGGCAAGAACGGGAGCAGCCCGGGGCTGTGCCGCTGGGTGCAGGGACAGCAGGCGCCGGCAGCCAGCAGGCAGGCGCAACGCAACGGGGGGACCCAGCACTGCCAGCTCTCCCCTAAGCGAGAGGGAGGTGAGGGGTGATAACCCAGACCTCCACACGCGGTTTTAAAGCAGCCCAAGTCCGAAGGCAGCACAAACAGCTGTCCCTGTTGTCACGGCAGAAAGCTGGGCTTGCCCTGCCAGCCCCCCCGCGCCGTGCAGAGCGCCCGTGGCAGCACCAGCGCCGCGCGTTCAGCCAGGACCACGCGCAGCCACCCCAGCTCGCCCAATGCAGTCGTGGAATCGTTTCGGTTGGAAAAGACGCTTCAGACCATCAAGCCCAACCGTTTGCGTCAAAAGGCAAAGGTGAAGACACGATAGCTACATTTTTCCCCAAATAAAACAAGCTCTGTTGTTTCAAATTGTTTCCCAGTTAAAAACGAAGCAAAAATCCCCCCACAGCAGTACTTCATAATATGAAATAATGGAAAATACACTTCTTTCACTCAAGACCAGTCAAGGAAACGCTTTTAAATGAAACTGGTGTGTTTTTTTTAAAAAAATCATCTTAAGCCATTAATTTCCTATAAGTTTTAGGTTTTGGTTACTGTAACTTAAAAACAAGTTTAGGGTTCGAAGGGGGGTCTGCTTTGGGGGGACTGCTTTCTGTTGTTTTTCTCTCAACTAGGTAACAAAACTCGCCTAAGGGGCCGAGACTCTCTATGCCAAGTTCCACCCAGAATTAATTTTAATGACCAGCATTTTTAAACCCTGAAAACTGGAACCACTAATAAGCCTTTAACTTCGGTGGTGCTAGCAGATGCCACCATATTATGTAATTTTTAAACTAAAAAACATCTTCTAGCAAAAGCATTTTAATGAAGGTTCTATTAACTAGTCTCCTGGTACTGGGATAAGTCCCCTGGAATGTAACAGAAAAGCTTTCGTAGCTGGTTTGAGGTTTCATTTCTGGAGAAGAGCTGCGTACCACGCTCGGGCCCGTTCTGGGATCTCCGCTGGGACCCACCAGCAAGCTCTCTCCTCCTTCGTGTCCGTTTCCTCTGTGAACCTGCCTCTAGCAAGAAAGAGATAAAATCGTATGACGCCTCCTTCATGTTGCCAGATAAAGAGCTGAATGGCGAGTCTAATGTGACGGCTGCACCTACATCTCTGTCTCCAAGCCCAACTGCAGGCTCCAGCCCTAAGCCAAGCCGCCCGGATCTGCAACTGCTGTAATCCTAGCCTCCTTGCCTCCTTCCCTCGTGTCTTCTAGATACTGGCAGCATCAGAAAACCCTATTTCTACGCGACAATGTCAACAGATACGGCAGAACTGGTTACGGGCAAAGTTACAAGTACGGGCGCAGGAGGACAAGCTACACCAAACACCGCCTCAGAATGCAGGTCATCAGACTCCAGGGTTCCTGACAGAGGCCTCCACCCTGCTGCACCTTCAGCAAGGGTTCAGCTACCGCCACCACAACATCACTACCAGGTGGTATTTTTCTGGTATAAGGAGACCACGGAAGTCTTCATCAGAACTTCAGCAGGAAAACAGAGGAGAGAACCACAACCAAGAAACAGCAGGAGCCATGCCCTCATTCCATCCTCTAGAAAGCAGCTCACTACCCGCTCTGTCTCCTGTTTTACCAGTCAATACGCAGAGAGCCTTCAGACAGCCTGCACCCACGGCCCTTTAAGGGTCAGGAACTGGCATCTGGGGCTTGGACTTTACTTATAACTCCAGTCTTCCACACCCCACACACCCCCCAGAGTGAGCAACTTCTGAGCAGCATTCTCTCATGCTCCTTTTTCAAGGGCAGAAGATCAAGAGCTGTGCGGGAAGCACTCCACATTTTCACAAAGATGAGATCACGCATTTGACAGCTATCCATTTGAACATTATTCTTTTGGGAACATTTACTCTTACCAGCCAGCAGATCACACAAACGGTTTTTAATAACTCCCACATCTTTACCAAACAAGTCATGAGGCTGAGGAACAAGAGCGAAGAGGTACACCCTCTCTCAGGTGCACACAGCACACTTACTTCGTGCAGCCAGTTAGTGATATTTTGGGGTGAGAGTGGGAAGGACCTACCTGCAGGCTGACCTACTGTGTGTGGATTCCCTGGTGAAGAGTCACCAGTCCCTGCTTTTGGGGCTCAACAGGCTGAATTACTACAACATTACATACACAGCGCTACAGTGGAGAATCAGATACTTCTGCTAGCGCAAATCCATGTGCTCGCTGAGAGGTGTTAGCCAAAGAAAGCAGATTACATCTGCTCTCCAAAGGCTGAACTGGCTCCCAGTTCACTCTCGGATGCCATTCCAAATGTTGATTTGTAAAGCTGTATGGTACATGACTGGAGCCAAGGCTACCGTACAGAGGATCCCTCTTTCCACGTATGGTACAGCAGAAAGGATGCTTCTGCCTACAGCTCTAGCACTCAGCTTCAGGGAAAAAGGAGAGCCAGGTTCCCTCAGCCTTGGCCTCCACCCACAGTTCGGTCCCTTCCCAAGCGCCACACAGCTGCGGTGCTGCCCGCACGGGGTCCTTCTGCCTGCAGGGTTTTCATCAGAAGACTGAGATGGTGAGGTAGCTACAGGGTCACAGAAGAGTCAGCCCCAGGCAGCAATGGCTTACGATACTGGCACACACGTCCACAGATTTGGAGAGGCAAAAAAGCGGGGGAAAAACAAAGCAGCACAGCTTTTTATTTTGAAGGAGAAGTAAGTGTTTTTCACTACTCTCTACCTGTCCATGGCATTCTCTGAGCTTCTCTGTTTGGTAGGTCAGTATAACACCGCAATCGTATCAATATAATCAGGAAGGCTCAAGCCAGTAACAGAAACGTTACAGTCACGCTTATGGCAAACCCGGACACTTGGGTAATGCCTGATATGACCTTTACATCAAGCAGTATGCCTACTTGCTGCATACTTGCTCACAGGAGCCCATCTGAAGCCTACCATCCAGACTTCTAGCTTGAGCAACAAACTCTACTTAAAAAAAAGAAAAATTAAAAAAAAAAAAAAAAAGCCCACACTTGTGTTACTCTGCATTTTCTCCAAGTCTAAAAATTGGTAGAGTGTATGACAGGTCCACCTCATTTTTCTTAATGATGTTTTTATTATTCTTTCACTCAATTAAAACAGAAATGGATATTGCATCTTCTGACTGTATAATTGTTATTGTAATCTGTTTTCGATCACTGCTTGGGAAATGGGTCCAAAACAACATAAACTATCCACAGCCTCAGAATACAAGTCATTTTCTTTTACTACGATACTTAAAGAGACATCTATCATGTTGCTCTGCTAGCATGTTTGTATTATGGCAAAAAAGTTATTTGTAAGTTGGGAAAAAACATTACGAAAATCACCTTTTACTCCGAAGTATTATATAACTCATAATTTATAACTACATTTCTTAATAACCATTCAAAATAATAAGGCTGGAAATTGTGCACATCTAATTTTAATATATAAATAATGGAAATGCATATAAACCAAAATATGCTCAAAATAGGAATTTATATTACTCTCAAAAAATAGTCTGGTTATAGTTTTGAAAATGACATGCTTCATTTCCAATATATGCCTGTCAGCTAAATTTATGACAAAACACTCTCTGTGAGTTTAGATTACCAGGATGGTAAATACTTCTATGTGAGTTTCCTCACTTATCTGAAGTTTCCATCCAAATGCCGACGAAGTCAGCAACTTCTAGAGTGAAGTGTCGGCAATACACAAGTAAAAACAGACTAATCCAGCTGCTTCTCAACATTATACAAATAGAATAGAACATAGAACGGGGGGGTGGGGGGGGTGGGGGGAGCAGAGAGAGTAACCTTGCGGCTGTATGCAGTGATACAAATCACAGTTCTTGGTACAAGAAACTCCCCCCACGACATCTCTTGCCAGATTTAGTACTTTTGGAAAGATCTGCTGTCAATAGACTGTCTTTTAATCTCAGCGTGTGTCTTTGGGGAACAAATAAGGAGGGAGCACATTGAAGTGGGAGACATTTCTACTGCACTCTGAAAATGCAGTGGGCGGATGGTTATCTCAAGAGATGCTGCAGCTTCATCTAAAATATAGTCTGCCAGGTTATTTTTATTAATCTTTTTCTGAGCTTTTTTACCTTGCTGACATTGCTACTAACAAGGTACAGTTGTGCTGTGACTGTTTAATATTGCATGTCCACCTGAAACAAGGGCATCAGTTAGAGCAAAATGACTGACAATTTTTACTATTAGCCAGGTAATTTTCTATTTAGAAAACAAGTCATATGCTTAAACTCCTATCTAGAGCTACCTGCCTCTTCAATTTCTTCCTGTTCCCTTCATACAGCTTCTACAAATAATGACAATCTTCTCTTTTTCCTAACATTGCTGCATGTAGCATCAATAATCATTCAGCATTTGCCAGGAAATGTAAAATGTATCTCGAGTTCAGACACGAGATCCCTGCCCTAGCATCCAGCTTACAATACTAGCAATGCAGGGCTCACACTCCATCTTTTAAGCAACCCTGTACATTGTTTGTGTAGCTTTACCCCAAGTAGAAATGCCTCCTGGAAGGAAGTTTTACCGAAGTCCTTGGATATTAGCAACATCAGTGTCCACATCTTTAAAAATCACAGTAAGAATTACACTTAAAAAAAACCAAAAACCCAAAACAAAAACAAAACAAAAAACCCCTTTCAAACATTGTTTATAAGGGTTTCACAATGTCAGCAGCCTTAAATTGCCAATAGACAAATGCTGACATCTTGGTATATTTATAAATCTTCAGAGGATACCAGCAGAGCTAGTACACATATTTAAAAAGAAAAAACAACTTAAATTTTTACGAGTTCTCTAAAATAAAGGAAATAAAATTGGAAATATGAAATGAAATGTTTTTCCCTTACTATTATTTGGATCTCTGCAAATGAAGACAGGGATAAAGAACACACAACAGCTGAGGTACATGCTTTTGTGCAAAACACAGGAACTCTGGGGAAAAAAAAATAAAATCCTAACTATAGACCTGCGACAATATGGATGACATGAGGTGCTGGCTGCGAACATACCAGACGTTAAAGCAGTCAACACTTGTGAATCGCCACAAGAGCCTCATCTAGATGGGCTAACAATTCCCCTCAAACTAAACGGCAAAGCTATTTTCTGTCTCTGGTACCACGAATCGACGTATACTCACTCGTGTGCCATCCCACAGCAGAGACCCCACCGAGGAGCGTTCTGCACCAAGTACGCACTTGTTGGAGGGCGGGTTTTTCTGGTATGGCTAGAGGCTAGAAAACATTTCTCAGAAGCCATCAAATCCTCAGCTGCCTTTTGTCTGCTGTGACTATTTCTTACATCTGCATTAGTGACACATGCCATCGTGGGGACCAGTGCATCTGACCCAGGCCATTTGGTACAGCAGGAACCAATTACCACAAGACAATTTTTCCAAAGTTAGAAAGGGCACCCATTCCTCCTCCAGTGCAGCAGGCTGGTTTCAAAACCACTTTGAGCTTCAAAAGGGGAGCACGCTTGTGCGGTGGTTACAGAGTCTGAACCAGGCACAGGTTATCTTGAACAAACCCCCATCGTACCAATTTAAAGGGACTTGGTAATACTTTATACCTTGAAAAACTGGGCCTCTAATCCTAAAACACAGCAGTAGTTACTAATTTAACTAAATTATGAGGGATGGTAATTAAAGGCCTAACTTATCTATGCCTTGCAATTTCGGATTCGAAATAAAATCTTCCAGAGTTTTACAGATTTTCAGTTATTTTGAAAAGTTTAAAAATAAGATTTAAAAGCAGGTTGGGGACTGCTCCATCACAAAAATAATAAGAGTTTGCCTAAACAGGTCACACAGCTGTTCGGCAAATATAAATACATGACTGCAGTAAAACTGGCTTCATTTTACAACATCATAGATGCCATACTGTATTACCATCTTCTGTGTCAATGGGAGTTGACAAAAATCTTACTGGTCCAAGTATTTTACTTAAGCTCCAAATCACCACTGTGGCCCTTTTCCTCCCCATTCCACACAGACAGCTTTAAGGAAAGCAGCAGTAATAGAAAGTAACTGGAAAAATACATACTCCAACTAGCATCTCCATGAAAAATATTAAACTCAAGTACTTTTAAAGGTATTTTAAAGTAACTGGTACCCTCTGACTTTCTGTGCCACAAACTAGAAATTTTAAATATGACATATCTGTCTATTCAAACGACAACTTGATTACCATTACATCATGCCAGGTTTTTTGTACTTTTAAATCTAGATAAAATATTCAGTACAGTAAAATAATTTAGATAGAACAGAAAGACTCCCCAAAATTAAGTATTTAGGAAAGACATCTTTAAACCTCACCTTTAAGTCTTTATTCGTAACAATGAAAGTTTAATACTGGTTTTCTTCCTTTGATGTCTAAATCCTCCCTCTAAATTCTGAGTGAGAAATATGCTGCTATTTAATTTCTTGAAAATATGTTTCCTCACTTGTGTCTTTATAGTTTTCGACACGGTTTTACGACCTTCTTCAGGCATAGAAACATTCTGGGGAGTCACTGACAGACTCACCTTAACAGGCATTTTCAGTCACCCTATAAATAATTGATAGTAAATACACTCTGTTCTATCCCAGTGAAAGTAAGAATAGGCAGGACCCGATTTATAAAGGGGGGGGGGGGGGGGGGGGGGAAGAGTTAACAAAGACTTTTTCAAAGACGCTGGTTTCTTTTTCTTTCCTTTGGTTCACGATGGGAATAACAGCATCTAGTTATCTAATGTGGCCATGGGTATGGGGCAGGGAGGAAGCGGGAAGATGACTCAAAACACTTAGGAACCATTGTGGGAAAAAATAAAGTTCTTACTACAGCTAATCTTGACTCTTGAATTCAAAATTGTCAGTGGCTTTCTGCAGATGCAACTTAAGAGTTCCAAAATTACTCTAAACATCAAATTACGCCTAGGTCACCGAATGGGTGGATACCCTATATTCTGTTTAATGTGTATGTTCAATTGCATGTGTATTTTAACTAACTGCATCTTTATTTTAATAACAGACCAAGTCCTGAAAACACATAAAGACAGACTATTTTTCTACCTCAGCAAAAATACAGCTGATACCCTGCATGACCCTTCAGGAGTGACTGCTCTGTTTATTCTATTTACATGACATAATCGGATTGGAAAAGGAGGGTGAGGGGTGGAAATCAGCAAAAAGACCAGAAACACATTTTTAACCATCGGTCATGAATAAGAAATCACTGCCTTGCTCTTCTTGCTGTTCCTGTTAAATTAGAGGTCTCTTCCTCATTATGGATCAGAAACACGCAAAGTCCAAGAATTTACATTTCCTGATAATCCTTACTGAATTATACCAAAGTACATACAAGGCAACATTTTCCATCTATTCTGCAACAGATAAAACATAAGATATATTCGCACACTGCTGCGTCCTGAACTAACAAGGATTTGCAGCTTTCATGCTGCTGTATCTCGATGCATTTAATTCTTTCGCACAGCTACGTACTTCTTTCAGGCAGCAGAAGATGCCCTTCACCTAGGAACCTAGGCAGGGAGACTAAAACCTAACCTCTCACTTTCCTCAGTTCGTAAGGACAAGGGAAACGTGCTTCTCTACTCTGTTCAGGATGCCATTTAGAGCTAATGTTAACTAACCATTTAGAAGAGAGGAGAAAATTTGATCAAGCTGTACTCTCCCGTCTGCACAGAAGTGGATTTTCTCTCCAGTAAAGTACTTTAAATCCTTGTAAAAGATGTAAAAGGTAGCACACACCCTACTGCATCTTAGCAGAAATACTTAGAATGGATTTTGACAAACAGCTTTTTAACCATCCCTCAGTCGGCATTTCTGTTGCCCCAGAAATATATTGGAACAGATTTCCAACTACACCTAAGCAGACAAGACCATGACACATCAGAACTTTACAGAGCTTACAGCAATTTGCAGCAGCGCTCCGAAGAGGCACTGCAGCCACATTTCTGGTCCATCTGACTTTGAACGAGCACAGTAACCAGCTACTGATTAACATCCCAATCATACGATTTAGTTGGGATTGTCTGAAAGTTTTCTCCTCCATTAATATTCCGTAAATTAAATCACACGTTTTAACAGTTAAAGGACTAAGAACATATTAATATCAGACTGCATCAAGCTAATCTAACCAGCAAATTTTTTTGCTCCAAATTTGAATGCGTTTCCTTGGCTATATTTTGGTTCTACATTTCTATTTCAGTGAAATCAAACGTCAAAACAGCTCGTTCTGCACACTGGCATTTTAAGTTGCATTCAGAGGCTTTTGATGCTTAATTTCTACGCTTTTCAAAATCAGCACATACATAGATATATAGATACATAGATACAGATATGCACATCCACTCATACACAAACAGGTTCATGAACTGCAATCAACAATTTTGTAAATATAAGTTTCCTAGCCATTAATCATCCCCTTTTTTTTTTAATCCTTATGGAGTGAATTACTAACTGAGAGGAGACGCCAATTCTAGTAAGTGAATGTTACCCAACAGGGATATAAAGCTGTCAACACCATAGTGCTCTTGCTTGCTCTAAACTCTCTCCCAGGCTTCATATGTGTTTTAAAGCGATATTAGCCTTTTTTTCCCAAGGACCTTTATAAAACCTGCCTCTCCTGAACAACTGAGCACTTGCACTTTATTACATACAGGTTTTAAAACAGACCAGTTAGATAACTGCTGAAACGTTTCACGAAGTACTGGGTTAGTTAGGCAAACCAAAACTGGAATTTTATACACAGGACTGACACTAACAACACCGTAAACAGTAACAAAACTTTCAAATCCCCTATTAAACACAACCTTTAAGACCCCGTTTATCTTTTTAGTGACCTTCCCTAGTTTATTATAGCTGCTATAATGGCCCTTTGAATTAAGCACATTCACATTTGGAATAATAGAAAGGAGAGTCACAGGGCAAAATTTCTCCTGAGAGCAACTCATTTTCTGTCTGCACTACAGAAGCTTATTGTAAACCACATTTTCATTCACAAATCTAGAGAGAAAGCTAAGAACACCCACAGCACTGTAGCATTTCCCTATTCCTCAGGGAAGTCACTGGAAAAATAATTGTAGCAAACACTAAGATTATAAAACTTGTTACCAAAGGTCATCAGTCTCATCACAGCACCAGTCATTTGAGAGCTTATTGCTCTGTTCTCAGGGATTAAGTTCAGAAACAGGTATTGCTACAGCAAAAAACCACTTGACAAGTAGGAAGGTATTTCAGCATTTACATATTCAAGGCCCAAAATAAGACTAATAAAAGAATTACTAGCATCTGCCTTTACTTTCAAAACTTTTAGATACACTTTACAGAACAAACAAAAATTAAAACTAAAATGGTCTCTAGCTTCTAGTGAAGTATTTGGGGTTTTTTTCCCAAATTGAGTTCACATTCAATGAATATTAGCGCTGTTCAAAGCCTGAAAAATAAGAACAAACTGAAAGACTAACAACTGAAGCCCTAGATGCCATTTCACTAAGATTTTCAATAGCTTCCTCTTCATCAAACACTAAGAACAATACTAAAAGAGCCTTTATTAATATTTATTTGAAGAGAAGTTTTGCCCTAATTTGTCAGTATATTTATTAAAGGCAATTCTTTCCATGAGTATCTACAGCTCCATTTCACAACTCGAGTGAAAAAACTAACATCACAGAGATCACTGCAAAGATAGACTTCCAGAAATACCCGAAACGGCGCGATCTGCATTCAGAAAAAGATCACTTGGTCACACAGGTTCTTAAAGATCAAACTTGAAAAAGACCAGAGGAAAAAAATATCTGGAAATTAGCTATGTTGATTTATCTTGAGAGCATTTCCAGGAGGAAAAAAAATGAAATCAATTTTAAGCAGCACCATTATCTTATTAAAAAAATCTACCTTAACTGATTTAGTATTGAGTATTATAGAACCTAGGTAAGTATTCAGACAAGAATAATTTTCTTCTTGCTTTCAGTATCAATAAGGAGTAATGAATAAGCTTTATTATGAAAAGCATAAAACCAAAGAGATTGAGACTGTTTAAAGAACACTAGCCAAGGGGAAAAAAAAAATAAATTATTCCTGCATTTCCTATTCCCCCACACTTTTACACTCCAGTCTACACCGACTTTATAAATGAGCTGAAGAGTAATGAAAGAAAATGTAAGCTCTTAAAAGTTTGCTTTCAGAAACGTGGAGTATTTGTCTTAAGTGGAAGAAATCTTCCATAAGCTAACAGGCCAGGTTCAAGCTGAGCCACTGATACAACTATAAAAGCCGGCAAACTTCTCCTGGCTAACACAGCTGCAACTGGAAAGCAACATATATATTCCAAAACATTTTAAAACATTCCTTTAAAGTATATTTTTATAAATGCCCCAAGGAGAATGAGTTTAGCTCCAGATCTAACACCCCCTTTAAAATGAAGCCGCTGTAACAGCTTATCTTGAGAAAGGCATCCAAAACTACATATATTACCTTTTATATGATTAAATAGTTCATTTTTACAATTACTCAACAAATTATTTCTCCACCAATTTGTAAGTGGAATAATACTACAAGTCTTCCACTGCAAAGCTTTTTCCGCGTATTAGATGAACACGCAGAAGAAGCGTAAAAAAGACAGTCACCCAAGAAACATGAAAAACTGGTGCAATCTCTTACCCTTCATTAGGTGTATGAATGAATCCTACGTTTTTAAAGTAAAAAAAAAAAATCTGCTGTCCCTTAGCAAACTTCAGCAATTAGGAAGCCTATTGAGCCAAAGAGGTCTAAAACAAGCATCTTAATGGTAAAATCGCTAAATAAACCTCACGTAATGGAGAGTCATGTGACGATCATATCAAAGTATCTCTTGAAATGTCATTTACACAAACTCTTTGTGTACAAACAACTACATTTGAGTGTCACCCCTCTCCACATTTAAAAAAAAGTACACAGCTGGGGGAGGGGGGGTTAAGGTAAAGTTATTTGTGGCCTGTCCTGCATTATTTTGCTCGCAACATCTGGCTAACCTCATGACTTGTAAATCTGTTTTTCCTAAGACGAGGCTGCACTGCGTTAAATGCAACAGCATCAGAATCAAGATGAAAATAAAGAAGGCGTTTAGAAGCAGCTGGAAAATTTAGCTGCTTGGAACCTTGGAACAACAAAGCTGGGGGGGGGGGGGGGGGGGCAACCACGCGTGTCACTGAAACATGCCCTAAACACAAAAGTCACCAGCAGCAGCGAGGGAGCAGAGCAAGTGTGGCAGCCATCCTGAAGCCCCGCACGAAGGCTGCAGACCCCGCTCGGCGGTCGCACCGAAAGCGCTGCCCCGGCCCCGGCCAAGGCCGGCTGCCGCAGGTCGCTCCCTGCGGGAGGGATCGAGTGCCCGGGCGCAGAGATGCGCGCTGCCGCCCGCCGCGCCCGCAGCCCCCGAGCCCGGCCCGCACCGACCCCGCGCCCCCCGCCGCCCTGCTCGACCCGCGGCCGTGCCCCCGGGGCCCTGGCGAGGCGGGGACTGCGCCGGCGGCCGCCCGCCCCCCGTCCCGCGACGGGCGCCGACAGCGCCGGGCTCGGCCGGGCCCGCCGTGAGCCGCCCGCCGCGAAGGCCTTCCCAGGAGCGGGCCGGGCCGCGGGCGGCGCCGGGCGGCTCAGCGCCTGCCGGGGCCGCGGGCGACAGCGCGGACCTGCCGGCACCCCCGCACGGCGCCGCCCGCCCGCCCGCCACACGCCGCCCCGGGCCGCCAGCCGGGCCGGGGCAGGGTGCCGCCGAGAGCGCGCCCGCTCCGTTACCTCCCACGGGCTTGGCGACGGCGCCGTTGGGCCTCCCGCGGGTGCCCATGGGGCTGCCGTTCTGCTCCAGCCGGGCCACCTTCCCGGGCGGGGGGCCTTTGACGTCGGGGCTGCCGCTGCCTCTGTCCGGGCTGTCCCGCAGGCAGGGGCTCTCACTTCTCCGCTCCATGCTCGGAGACGCGGCTCCCGCTGGCAGGTCGCAGTAGAAGGAGCACGGACCTAGGGCGAGAGAGACAAGGGGCGCTTCAGCGGCCGCCGGCCCGCCCCGCCGCCCGGCCCCGGGCCCCCCGCCCCGCAGCGCGCCCCCCGGGCCGCTCAGCCCCGCGGCGGACGGCCGGGCGCCTCGCCTCAAGCCGCCAGCCCGGCCCCGACCCGCCGCGGCCGGGGGCTGGCAGCGCTGCGCCCCGGTGCCCATCGCGCCGGGCGGGCTGGGGTAGGGGCAGGGGCAGGCAGCCCGCCCGCCGCAGCCAGGTGCTGCGCCCCCACTCCGGCCTCGGCGCGCCCCGGGGGCCGCGGGGGAAGCGGCTGCCCGCCCGGGCGGCCCCGCCGGCACGGCCCCGCTGGCACAGCCCCGCCGCGCCGGCCAGCTGTGCAGCCCGGGAGCAGCCGGCTGCCGGCGCGGAAGCCTCTAGCGAGCGGCTCCCGGGAGCTGCCGCTGTACTTACTGCTTATAGCCTGTCTGTAAGTTGGCTGAGTTGGGCTCTGTCCATGGATCAGAAGTAGAGAATCCAGGGTGGAAAGTTTCTTGTTTCCTCCTCGCACGCCGCTTTCTTCGCTTCTACGCCTTCCCCCCACCCCCAGCCCCCTCCTTGCCCTCCGCCGGGGTGCCGGGGCGGCGGCGCGGGGCGGCAGGGGCCGCGGCCCCTTCCCGGAGGTCCCGGGCGGCGAGCGGCGCGGAGCGGAGTGGAGCGGGCGGG
Source organism: Falco cherrug (assembly GCF_023634085.1). Lineage (NCBI taxonomy): Eukaryota > Metazoa > Chordata > Aves > Falconiformes > Falconidae > Falco > Falco cherrug. Next base: position 919,074 of record NC_073704.1, on the reverse strand, counting down.
GCGGGGGCGCGGGGAGCCGCGGGGCCGCCGGCCGCGGCGCGGAGGAGCGGGGAGAGGGAGCCGGCTTCTCACACCTTCCGCGCAGCAGATCGATACCGGGGGAGACGGGGGGAGAAGAGGAGGAGGGAGCGCCGCTCTCCCGGGCGCGGCGGCGGCGGCGGCGGGTGCCCGGCGGCGCGGGGAAGCGGCGGCGGCGGCGGCGGCCCCCGGTGTGTCACTTTCAGTCGCTCCCTCCTCTGCCGGCGACAGCAGCGGCAGGAGGGACTCGCCACAGAGCGCGGAGAAACGGTTATTAGTTGCGTTGAGTCATCGAGGCAGAGTGAGTCCTTTTGGGGTTGTCCTTGGTTTCGGGTTCGGTGCGTGTGCGCGCCCGTGTGTGTGCGCGCGCGCGCGCGCGTGTGTCTGTGTGTGTCTGTGTCTGTGTGTGTCTGTGTGTGTGTGTCTGCCTGTCTGTCTGCGCCGCGTGCCTGTCCCAGGGCTGTGCATCCCAAACATCGCCACCCCTCCTCGCCTCCGACACCCCTCCCCCTCCCCGCCCCCCCGCAAAAATCAAGTCTCGGTGCTCTCTGGGGACCGGGCGCAACCGGGCGCGCCGCAGCTCACCTCCTGCCGGCTGCGGCCCCGCTGCGCGCAGGGGCGGGAGGCACCGACCCACCTGGCCGGAGGTTACGCACCCACACACCAAGGGCGCATCCCGCACACGGGCAGCGGCGCCGCACGCAGCCGGCCGGGCGGGGGAAGGGAGAGCGCGGCGGGACACGGCGGTGACAGGGGCGACCCGGGGCATTAGGGCGCAGGGACAGGGGCAGCGGGGCTGGGGGAGGGCCGCGCAAGAGGAGGAGGAGCCCGGAGAAGAAGGGGGAGACTGGGTGGCGGGCACAGAGAGGAAGCCGGAGTTGGGGACACCGGGCCGACCGGGCAGGCGCAGAGTCGCCGCCGGCGCGCAGTCCGGGCGCCCGACTCGGTCCGACGCGGCCGGTGCGGCCTCGCCGGCTCCTGCCGCCCGCCCCGCGGAGCCGAGCGCCGGCGGGGACCCTCCCGCCGCCCGGGACCCTCCCGCCGCCCCTCCCTGCCGCCGCGGGGCAGCCGTAACTTTTCGTGGTGCGGCGCGGGGCTGAGCCCCGGGGACCGGCAGCGCTTCCCTCGGGGCGCCGAGAGCGGGCGGGCGGCCAGGCCGCAGGTAGGGTCCCCCGCCGTCACCCTCCTCTCCCTGCCCGACGCCAGGCAGTTACCGGGCTGGCCCTGAATAATTGATGGCGGGGGCCGGGAGGAGATGACGAGCGGCCAGGCAAAGCGCTGCCGCCGCCGCCGCTGAATTATTTAATAGCAGAGCTCCGGGTCGGGCACGGCAGCGGCGGCTACGCGCAGCCGGCGGGGAGCGGCGAGCCCCGGCCAGGAAGCCACAGCGGGACGGGCTGGGCCCCGCCGGCCCCGGGTGGCAGCCGCCTCTCCCTCGGGCGCAAGGTGCACCGGAGCCGGCGGCGGTAGGTGCTTCCCCCGGCGGGGCCGCGCCCGCCCGAGGCCCGCAGCGCCCCCTGCCCGGCCCGGGGGGCGACGGGGAATGATCCGCCGGCCCCGCGCCGCCCAGCCCTCCCCGCCCGCCCGGCGGCGGCGGAACGAGCTCCGCGTTAAGGTGGAACGGGGAAATCCCCTCCGGTGCGCGGGACAGGTGGCGGACGGGCGGCGGGGGAGGAGGCGGCGGGCACCTGTGCCCGCCGCCCCCTCCCCCTTCTCCCCCGCCGCCCGTCCGTCGCTGGCTCGCTGTGGGGCGCCGCCCTCCCCGCCGTGCCCCCTTAAGAGCTCTGCCTTTTACGGTGGCGCCGGAGGGTCAAAAAAATGTGGGGACTACGGGGGGGCGCGGAGGGCCCCCCGCCCGCCCCGGGCACGGCGGGAGTATCACCGCCACCGGGCAGCAGGTTTCCGTCCGCCCCGTAAACGCCCGGGGAGGACGGGCGGCAGGCAGCGGTAGCCCCCAGCCCGCACGCCGCCGATCCTGATGCGGCGAGCCCCACCGGTGCTGCCCCGGCGTTCGGAGAAGGGGAAGGGCAGGTCCCCCGCGGGAGCTCGGCCGCCCTGGCCCCGCTTGCCCCCCGCCTCCCCACCGAGCGGCAGCGGCAGCCCGCCCGCCCGCCGAGTGCCCAGGGCTGCCGGTAGGCTCCGGGCCGCCCCGGGAAGCGGTGCCGGGAGAAGCAGCGGATCCCCGGGCAGGGTAAGAGAAATAACCGCTTCGCCCCCCCACCCGACCCCGGCCGGGCCCCCAGCGCGGCGCCGTGTGTGGCTGCACCCGCCGCGGCCGAAGGGCCCGCGCCTCTCCCCGCGAAGGGCTGGAGCACCCGCCGCCGCAGCCCGGCCGCGGTGCCAGCTCTGCCCCGGGATAGCCAGCTGCGAACGGTGGTGAGCCCCCGGGGTCCCGGAACGGGGGGGTGGGGGGGCGGAAGAGCGGCGGGGGCGGCCGGCGCGCCGGGGCTGCGGGAGCTGGCGGAGCAGCGAGCGCCGGTGCCGCGGCCGCGCAGCGAGCGGAGGCGGAGAGCGCGCAGCGGCTGCCGCCAGCCAGGTCTCCGGCCGTCCCCGGCAGAAAAGCGCCTCAAAGTTTGGAGAACTCTCGTCTTCCTTTTCAAATAACCCGATCGAACTTTTCTTCCTCCCCCCTCCCCACCTTTTTTTTTTTTTTTTTTTTTTCCCTCCCTAAATCTGATAAAACTCGGCAGCAGCCCTTAACTCGGAAGTTAACCTTTCCCACCGGCTATCAAATAATTGAATATAATGTTTTGTTCTTACCTTTGATGTTGAACTACGAATTCCCGCGGATCAATGGCCAGAAAGTTAGAAGAATTGGTGATTTAGGACTTCAGTACTTCTGGGGGGAAAAAAAAAATGCCAATGGTTTAGCCAGGATCTTCCCTGTCTGATTCGTTACTATTATTATATCTGATGATGTGGATGGATGGAGAGATTCAATCCAAGCCCATTAATGAGCTATTTTATAAACACCACCGTCTGAAGATCTTAATTTACATTTTGTCAGTGATCCTTTCCTTAACAGTGGAGACGTGTGGCGACAGCATGATTACAGGACTTTACTAAAGCTCCTATAAGAGTACGACTGGCTTGTTAATCGATTAATATTTTATTAAGTGTAAATATTTTATAAAGTTTTTAGGAAAACTATCGATTCTAAATTATTAAACCAGTCAGAAGGGCATTTGAATAATGCATACAATTAAATACATTTAAATATATATGTAGCGATTGCTTTATTTGCTATGAATCCCCTGCACCTTCCTCTCGCGTTCGGTTTCTTTTCCCCACCGGCAGCTGGTTTCACATTTGCGCGTTCACTGGAATAGCAGGATCGCCACTTACGTGTTTATTCCTGTATTTACAAACCGAACTCTTACAGAAAATACTGCTTTAACTTTGAAATCGTGAGCGGTAACCATTTGAAAATTTCGACGCGGAAGTGAAGGGGCTCGTTAGTAAAACCGAACCGAGCGCGTATTAATTTTGCTGGTTGGTAACTTCTGTTTTGTAAACAACATTTAATTTAGGCAGATTTTATTATACATGATGCTTATTTTTCTTTTACATATTTTTCTCAATAAAAGCCTTTTCTTTCTGTTTCAAATTACAAATGCCTTTTTTTTTTTTTCCCCAGTGCATGATTTTCACATATTGTCCTCGTTTCCACTGGAAAAAAAAGGGCGATTATTTCCCATCGCTTTCCCCCATCCTTTCTCAGTCTCACCATAAAAAGAAATAGTTTTATTATTATTTTATTATTATTAATAACCTGTTTTTCTAACACGAACTCCACTACGAGAATTTTCTGCTCTTGCACTCCACGGAGAGCAGGAGTGGGCACGCTCCGGGTCTCCCAGCGCTCCCTGTCACCGAAGTTTATGGACGCCTCAAGTGGTTGATTGCCAAAAAATTTTTGAACAAAACAAACGAACAAAAACACCTCCTTAGAAAGGTTTGGTTTTCATTAACTACCGTTTCTAAAGCCAAAACGCGTGGAAGCGATTGCAGCTCCGTGCCTGCACAGGCTTCAGAGGCGGCCAGCTGCGGCTAGGGCTGCCGCGGCTCCCGCACCTCCACCGCCCGCCATGCCGCGCCGGGGCTGCCCGCCGGGCCGCCGCTGTCCCCCGGCCCGGAGTTTCCCCCGCGCTGCTGCCCCCCGGGCCGAGGCTGCCCCCGCGCAGCTGCGCCCGAAAGCCGGCCGCCGTGCCCGACAGGATACACCGGATCCGCCGGGCTCCCGTGCGCTCTCCTCGCCTCCTTGCTGCCCGCCCGCCCGGTACCTCCCAGGGGCCGCGGCGTCGGCCGGACGGCCGCCTCCCCGCGGGGCTCGGCCGGGCTGGCCCCCCCCGCGACGGCGCGGCCTCGCCCGAGGCGGGGGCCGCCAGCCGGGCTCCCAGGAGGGCAGCCCGCGGGCACCGCCTCGGAGGGCGGGGAGGGTGCCCGGGGCTGCCGCGACGGCGCAGCGGCCGGCGGGAGGGGAGCGCGGCGGCCCCGCACAGCGGCGGGGCAGCGCCGGGTCCCCGCGGGGGCGGCGGCCGCAGCAGGCAGCGCCGTGGCAGGCGGGCTCGGAGGTGGGGGGCGGCTCCAGCAGGCGAGGGCTTCCTGCCTCCCCACTCCCGCTCGGCCCGGGCTCCCCTCCCAGCGGCCGCCATCGCGGCGGGACCCGAGCACGGGGCCGGGGTCGCCCGCCCCGTCCCGGCGTCTTCCCCTTCGCACAGCGCCATCGCGCGGGCACCGGCACCGGCGCAGCCCGAGGCGGCCGCTGCTCCCGCCGCCGCGGCCCCGGCGGCCTGGTGCAAGCAGGCCGGGCGGGCAGCACCTGCCGCGGGGGGCTGCCGGGCCCCGCCCGGGCTGCGACGGCCTCGCCACCCTCCGCCTCGCCCTGGCCCCGGCAGCGCCGCTCCGCCCTGCGCCTCGCCGCACGACGTCGAGGCTCCGGCACCGGCCGCGCCGCCCTCGTCGCCCGCGGCCCGGGAAAAACCGCGGCGGGCAGCTCCCTGGGGACCGGCCTTCCGCCCGGCCGCGGTCCCCCCGCGGCCCGGGAACGGCGCGGCGCAGCCGCCGACCCGGCCTCCGCCAGCGCCGCGGCGGCCCCTCCGTCAGGCTCCCGCCGTCGGAGACGAGCCGTATGGCCGCGCCGCTGCAGGAGCCGCTCCGCACTACCGATCGGCGCCAGGGTTAGGAGGTGAAGCCGAAACGAAATCACCGAACCATGCCGGCTGCCAGCGGCGGGAGCAGCCCGGTCCTGCCCGCACCACTGCGACGGCAACGCTGCGGCCCCCGCCGACGGGGCTGGCCGGAGCACGGGGCGGGCCACCGCCGCTTCCCCCGCCACTCGCCGCCTCTTTCTCGCGGCAGCCCGAGCCCCAGCGGGCGGCGGGGCTGGACGGGGAGCGCGGCGGCTGCCGGGTCGCCCGGCGAGTTCCCCCGTTCCGCGGCCCTGCGGGAGGCGGCTGTGCCTCCCCGGCGCACCGCCGGCCGCCTCCAGCCCCTTCGGGCTCCACGCGGCTCGTTCCTGCTGTGCCAGTTGAAAAGAAAAAAACCAAACCAAATCAAACCAAACGCGTCGTTAGGGCGTCCGAGCTCCGAGCGAACGGTTTCGGAGCACAGCGTCCCTGCAGACCCTGCCCTCGCCTTCATCCTTCCCTCACTTTATTAGGAAAGGCTTTCGCCGCTAACGTCAGCTACGTGGAGAAGGAGCTGCGGACAGCAGAGGGGCAACCTCCGCAGCCAGACGCGCGCAGGGAAGGGAGAGGCGCGGCCGGGGCTGCCGTTACACCGTGTGTCGGTGCCCGGAAGGCAGCGCAGCGCAGCGCAGCGCCGGCCCAGGCAGGCGCAGGCGGCGGGGTTCGGCGACGGGCCGCTGCCGCGGGGCTGGGCTGGCCTCTGCCGGGGTCCCTCCTGCCCTCCGCCCCCGCGCCGCGCTCCGCAGCTTCCCCCTCGTCCTCACACTCGTCTCCAGCTCTCGGCTGTCCCCCTGCTCGCGAGTTTGCGTTTTCCCGCAATCACGCGCTGCGGTGCGAGCCGCACAGAATTTCCTCCGTGAGACTGCACGCTCATCGACCCGCCTCACCTTAACCGGCTTGCGAGGCTCTTCGGTTTTGTACGGCTTCTCTAAAATAGCTCTGCTTAGATTTGTGAACTGTCAGGAGCAGAGAGCACAGAGCGAACCGCCAGTGCCCTGCGGCTCTTCTTCAAATTAGCGGCTCATAGCTGGAAACGAAGGAAGAGTTTCGCCACCTTCGCTGCGATTCAGGAAAACTCCCTGGGTCTGAGAGGGAAGCGGCTAACACGTACTGAGCGCGCCCCGCCACCCCAGCGCCCGCTGCGGCCGCTCCTTCGCAGCAGCCAAGGCCGCCGCGGCGCCGCCTGCCCCGACCCGGCGGCCCCGCTCCCGCCCCGGGCGGCGCTGCGCCCCGCACAGCCGGCAGGGAACCGGCGCCCCGCCTGCCGCGCGCGGCCCGAGCTGCTGCTTCAACGAAATGCGTGCGGGGGCTGCGCCGGCCAGCCGCCCGCCCCGGCCCGGCGCCTTGCCCGTTCGGCCCCGAGGTGCTTGCGGGACGCCGGGGGGGCCGCTCGTCCCTCGGCCGAGCTCTCGCTCGGGGCGGGGGCGAGAGGCGGCGGAGCTCGGACAGGACAAGCCGAGCGTGCAGGGCTGAGCGCTCGTACCCTGAGGCACGAATCGTTTTAATTGCAACGATTTACGCAAATTAGCGAGATATCGGCCCTTGTCCCCCGCCCGGCTCCGACCTGGAAGCACAGCATCACCCCCCAGCGCTGGACACCACTGCCTCCCAAACTCTCTCAAGTTCCTAGGGCCGGCGGAGACCAGGCGGGACCAGAGACGCGGGCAGAGCCGGGCGGGCAGAGCCGATTCCCAGCGCCATCCCCGGGGGCTTCCCGGGGAGCAGCGCTTCAGCCCCAGCCCCAGTCACCGCTGCGCTCGTTGCCCAGGACGGTGCGCCTCATTAGCGACTGATTTCTGTGAAGAGCGGGGTGCCATCTTCCTCCTAAACCCAAACTTTGCCTCTTAACAGACACTCAGATCTTTGTACGCAAACCGTCCGCATAAATTACACCGTCGGCAAACGCGTACGGAGCTCTCCCTCAACTCTACGGCACCGGGCAGCGGCGCCCGCCGGCTGCGGCCACGCCAGACGAGGCTCGGGGCACCGCTGCGGCCCGCACGGGTCCGGCCGCCGGCCTCCTCCTCCCGCCCTCGACCCCCGCCGCCCCGCTGAAGGCGAGGGCAGGGCAGCCGGTGGCAGAGGCTGAGCCCAGCTGGGTAACTGAAGTACTGCGGATCTGCTCAGGGAAAAGGGGCAGATCGCGCAGGGCACTCCGAGTGACGATAAACAACATCGGGTTTATTGAACCGTAAAGGCTGAAAACGCCGTTGAGCAGATCGAGGAAACGCACCTAACGCACACACCCCTAACAAACGCCCCACAGGCAGCTCCCGCGAACGGCAGGCAGCCCTGAGCCCCCCCGGCCGCGCCGCGAACCAGGCCCGTCCCCGTCCCTGGCGCAGACGCGGCCGCTGGGCAGCCGCAGGGGGCTGGCCGGGCAGCGCTCAGCCTGCTCGGGCTCCCCCAAGCCCCGCACCGCTACCCACGGGGCTTAGCAGGGCGCTCTCTGCAGAGGGGACACACGTGGGGCACCGGGGCAGGAAAAGGCCAAGTCCTGTCGCTTTCGCTCCTGCGGACAACCCTATCGTCTTTTCCCGTGCCCCCAAAACTCTGCCTGCCTATACGCGCCGACACTTACAAAAAGCTTTAGGGGCCAGGGCTGGCACTTGGTCCGCCAAAGGCCACCCCCCGTCCCCGGGTCTGGAGCTGCCCGCCCGCGCACAGCAGGTGCCGGGAGGCCGGGAGGCAGCCCGCCGCCCGGGGCGGCCCCGCTGCCCTTGCAGAGCGCGGCGCCCCGCAACCCGGACGTGGCTTTCCGGCGCGGCGGGACGAGGCAGATGCGGCGGCCGGGGGCTTCTGCCCCGAGCCTGCTCGCCTTCCGCGGGGCTGGCCTCCCTCTGCTCCCGCAGCCTCCGCTGGCACCGTCCCGCTGCCCCCTCCGCGTACCCGGGCGGCGGGCAGGGCGCGGAGCGGTGCGCGGCCGCGCAGCAGCGGAGCGCGCCCCGACCTCGCCCCGCCCGCCCGGGCGCTGCCCCGGGCCGCGGCCCCGGCAGCCCCCCGGCTCGGCCCGCTCCACCCTGCCGGGGGCCACCGGCCAGAGCGCCGCCGGCGCGCTCCCGTGACAAATTTCACGTCTGTAAAGGGACGGGTTAGCGGTACCCGCCGTTTGAAATCCCATTACAAAACCAGACCAGACGCAGTGCTCGTCACGGAACCGCTCCAGCTAAATCAGCATCTAACGAGCGGGTTTGTCCCCAGCGGGGACGGCAGCTCTCGCTCCGCTGCGTGAGCCGCGGCTCTTCGGCCCGGGACGTGCCTTTGGGGCACCCCGCCCCTGCGGGCTGGCACGGGCATCTCCCCCCGGCACCCCCGGCCGAACGGGCGCCGGGGCTCAGCCCCTCGCAGGGGTCCCCCGCCGCCGCAGCCCCCCACAGACCCCGCGCTCCAAGAGCCCTGCGTTTTGTCAACACGCCGGAGTATTTGACAGTCACAATTACCTGTAAATATTTCGACCGTTTTGTATACGAGACACTTTATTATTTCTTGCCTTCCGCCTGGCAAGCCTCGCGGAGAGGGACCGTAACACGGCGGCGGCTGCAGCGCGGCAGAGCCCGGCGCCCCGCTCCCGGAGGGGCTCCCGGAGGGGCTCCCGGGGCCGCCAGCGCCGGCCGCCGCTGCCCTCTCGCCTCTCCTCGAAACGCAGCAGCTACACATTTAAATAGATTTTCAATGCTAGTAGGAAGGCGAGGATTCGCATTTGTGATGGAAAGACAGGTGCCTGTCACCAGATCATCCTTGCGGACAGAGCAAATCGGTTCGCACACGGGCTTTTCTAACGTATTTGCAGCCGCAGTTTAAAAAAAATAAATTACCACGAGATCTGAGCTGGTCACTAACTAAACTCCGAGATTTCATAATCGGCCTTCCCAATTTTTACTTCAACCTCTCCCTTCCTTACCCATCACACCATAAAAACTAGCAGTGTGGAATTACCTGTCTGCTTCTTTGTGCCTCCGCGTAAAGAAGGTAAAAATCCCTGCACTTATTAGCTTGTGTAAGTAATAAAGAGGTGGTAACTTGGAACTAACACATTTTGAAGGTTGTTTCATGCTCTAGCACAAATACGGGTGTTACAGCCCTGGCGCTACCGGATCGATCCACCCGTGCCACAGGCTGCGGCACGCGGCCCGGCCCCGGGAGCGCCCGCACGGACACGCGCAGCAGCCGCCCCTCGGTTGTGGGGGTCCCTGCGCGCGGTGGGGCAGGGAACGGCGGTCTGCTCGTGCCTGCACCCCCGTATCAGCCTATTCTAAACCGGACCCGAGGGTATTCCGTGGGGTGCAGCATCTCCCCCCGCAGCGAGGGCATGGCGCCGCGCGGCTCCGGCCGCCCCTCACACGCCGGGGAGGAGATGGCCCGACTCCCGCCGAGTTCCGCGGCCCTGGGCTTTCTCTAAATGGCTGGCAAGAGAGGGGCTGCCCCGCCACCCCGCCGGCCAGCGCCGGAGGCGGCTCATCACAGAACTGCCTCGGCCCGAGTGAGCGGCCGCGAGTGGGCGCCCGGCCCCCCGCGCACCCCCAGCCTGCCCCCTCCCGCGGCCCGAGGGAGCCCCGGCACCCCCGGGCCACCCTGCAGCCGGGGCGGCGAGGCGGTCAGCGGAGCCTCCCGGGGCGGCAGCCCGCAGGGGTAGGAGCCCGCAGCCCTGCCGGCACGCTGTGCCGAGCAGGAGGGGGACGCGGAGCTTCCCCAGTCACCGGACGGACGGGGAAGACCGCACGCAAGTGGGAGCCGATGGGACGGGGAGGCGACGGAGCTGCTCCCGCCCCCCTCGGCGGCTCTCCGCGGGAGCCGGGCGAGGGCAGGGCGGCAGGTGCTGCGGCGCCTGGCGCGCCCCGAGGCAGCACGGCGGGCGGCAGCGCCGGAACAGCCCCCCGCCCCCTCGGCAGCCCTCCTCCCCGCTCGCCCACCCGGGCACCTCTCGGGCAAGGCGAGGGTCGGGCGCGGGCCAAGCGTGCAGACAGCAGGAGAACACCTCCCGGCCCGCTGAGCGCCGCCGCCCCCCCCCGCCGCAGGTAGGAAGGCCAGCCGGCCCTCCCGCCGCCTTCCCCTCGCAGGGGGACCCGGGAGCGGGCCCGGCCTCAGCCCCGCCGAGGGCGAGCGGAGCCCCTGCAGACCTGGCAGAGGCCGCCGGGTGGGAGCGCCGAGCTCGGGACCCGAGGCAGCCTCTCCCCGGCGCTCCGCCGATCAGGACGACGGAGCAGAAGCACCGTGAGGCCGGGGCGGCGCGACCCCGCCGGGTGCCCGGGACCCGCCGGCAGCGGGTGGGTGCTCCCCGGCCTCCCGCTTTGCGGTGGCGGAACGCGGCGGCCAAGGCCAAGGCCGTCCTCGCGGCTGGTCGGGAGGGGGCAAGCAGCGCTGCCGACCCCGTCCTTCCGTCCGTCCTCGGCCTCCTCCTCCCGGTCGGGGTCCCCCCGGCAGGTTATGGTGGCACCTGCACGCTTACGAGCGGAGGCGGCTGTCCCGGGCGTTCACCGCCGGGAGTTTTCCTCCGACCCGCAGGATGTGCAGCTGTACCAGCCGGAGAAGGGGCTGGGGGTGCAGGTGGACCGCACGGCCGGCCGGGCGTCCCGAAGGATGGGGCCGCGGACGTCGTCACTACACGGCCCGCACCAGGCCCAGCGTTCCGCGTCCTTGCTGCCCTTCGTGCTCTCCCCCACCACGCCGGAGCTCGCCCGGCCCTGGCTGTGCCTGCCAGCAGCTATACGCCAGCCCGAGAGCTGGCACCGGGGTGGAGATGCCCTCCACCCTCGCTGCCCCTCGCCTGGCAACCAGGAGCCCCGAGGGGCCAGCGGCCACCGGAGCGCACAGCCGCGTCCCGTTGCCCGAGCGGGGAACCGGTCCCGGGCGGGCAGCGGTGCCCGCGCCGCAGGGACGGGAGCTCAAGCCCCCCGGCGGCTGGGAACCGAGCGCCCTGGGCGTCCCTGCCGGCACAGCTGCCTCTGGGGCCGACCGCAGACGAGTAAGTACTTGCCGAGTATGGGCAAGAGCACGGACGCCAGCAGGCCCCCGGCCGCCGTCCTGCCCCGCGGCGGCACGGCCCCGCCGGCTCTCGGCCCCGGTACGGCCGGCAGGAGGCAGGAGCCGGCAGCCGGGCGGGGCGGGTGCTGGCGAGGAGCAGCCCGAACCGCCAGCCGCCTGCGTGCCCACCTCGGTTAGGCGGGCCCGCCCGGCAGCCCCGCACACGCCCCGCACCGCCGAGCACAGGGGAGCCCCCAGCTTCCCCGCCGCCACCCCTCGGTTTCGGTACGGCCCGGATCTCTTTCAGCTGGGGGGGCGGGGGGAGAGGAGCGGAAGTCTGAGGTCTATTAAAATTAATATATTTTCGATTAAGGCAATTAAGGAACCTGCACAATGTAGCAGCCACTCCCTCTTAACAATTTCCTCATTTCTGCCAAGCCAGTTTATGTGCTGCGGCTAAAACAAGCCTCCTGATCCCTTCACAAAAATTAGAAACAACAGCTAATAAAGAAGCAAAATAGGAGGTAGGCTTCACGGGAAACCAGGCATGGAAAGTAACCACGCAGCTGCCAGGCTGGGCTTCTCCTTCACGTACTCCTGGCTGTGGGGTAATGCGCTTCCCCGAGCTGTTAGGGATCGGGGCTGGGGGCAGCTGGCACCTCCGCGGACATGTGCCGCGGGCCAAGGCCCTCCGCTGGCACCGGAGTGCCTGTTCCCTTGGAGGTGGCGGTGGGGGCCACTGGTAGCACTCAAGTCAGCCCCCTGCCCCCCGATTCTGTACAGCTGAGGTTCTCCTGGCAAGACAGCCAAAGGTCTGAGGAGACGTGGGCTGTGCCCTTTCAGAGGCCTCTCTGGAACAAGACTCCTACATTTTTGTAATCTCCAAGCATAAAAAGGGTAGAATATACAATGCCATATATTTGTTTCGAAACCTTTTGGTGGTTCACATTGCAACCAAGAAACACTATGCTAGTGCCCATGAACTAACACGTTTACTTTTGAGATAATTTCCACCAGTTCCTAAAAATAGCACCAGTGACTCCCCCTGCCCTCCAGTTCCTGTATGCTGTATGTCAAATCATACACTGTCATGATACATTCACAACCCCCTCGAAAAACCTGTGCCTGTTGGCTGAAACAAGCCATGGTTTCAAAGTTACAAGGGAGACTTGAAGAACCATGACAGAGGCGAGAGAGACGAGTAAGCTCCTGTCGGTAATGAGCAATCAGGGGATGGGTCAAAGAGGGCAGTCCTGCCAGTACCCCCTGGTGTGACCTGCCTTAAGAGAAGCTGCAAGACAAACCGTCCTCTTAGAGCGAAAAGAGAGTCGACTGAGGAGGAAAGCAGATACAAACGCACCACCTGTGACAAACTCTTCGTCATGGCTCACAGTCAGCCACCACACACCACATGTCACTTACTCCCCATGTTCATAAACTTCAGTGTTCAAGATGCAAAGCGGAGGAGGTGGTTATTTGTGGTGATAAGAGATACCAGGGGATCCCTGAGATACCCTAGACGTAGCTGTGTTCAGGACCCTGTCACAATGCTGCTGACTTACGTCCTCCATAATTCGATTCCCAACACAATTTTTAGTTGCAAGAAGGGGTGGAGTTTTTTAATTTCCTGCCTTAAGCAACAGCTAATGACAATATTAGGCAGTTCGCTCCCTTCCAGTAGTTCCTGTTCAGCACGAGTTGAAGGGACCACAGTGAATGATTTGTCTTTGGGTCCAGGTTGCGATCCTGTGTCAGCCCAAGCAGGGCACTGCCTTTGAAGCCAACGGGAGTCTTGCGCAGGGGCAGCTAAGGGATCACGGTACTAGTTTGTAATGCAGTCTGGAATGGTTTAGAATGAGAAATCATGACAAGATCTGAAGTTACTGTCCTAATACAGCCTGTTTGTAAATGGTAAAAAAATTATTGGTACCATGGCATACTGTTCTCTTTATATTCTCATGAGACCTCTGCTCTAGAAATAGAGCCAGCATTTCCTAAAAGTTCTTGGTTAATGACTGCTTTTATGCAGTTTCTATTGTGTTCGCTATTGCTCCTAGAAAAGTGGAGTTCTTGGAAGATGCATTTGGTTTTCCTTACTGCTTTGTAAAAGGTTTTGGGTTTGTTTTGCTTTTTTATAAACAATTAAAAATAGCTGGTCCTCTAAAAAGATGTCTTTTCAAAGCACTAGAATGAGTACAAGCAGGGGAAACAGCCTTTGAAAGAGAAATTACTTTGGACAAGTTTTGAATTTCAAACATAGTCTCTGTTTATATTTGACTGACAAAATGCCTCTCAAATATTCTTTGAAAGGTGATTACATTAGGCAGGGGCTATTTTAGCAATTTCACATCTCATAGCACTATTGTATACAGGGATCTGTCCACCCACTTCCCTCACTACAGTCACAGCTCCTTGAGCCTTTATTCAGCTATCTTTCATCACTTCTAAAGTCATGCGAACTTTTTCTTTTCTTGCAAATTAAACTCAACCTCTTCCACACCATAAAGTCTTTTCTAGGACTTCTGGTGGGCTGCAGAATCACATTTGGCCTGTTGGTGATGTTGCGTTTACAGATTTGTTGCAATACTTTGCTTAGAGGTGGGCAGAAAATGTTTTCCTGATTAAAAAAAAAAAATTAGGATAACAAAACCCAATTCCCATTTCAAATCACAACAAAAAGTTGAAATTTTGAATGTGTCATACTTTTAAAGGGAAAAAAGATAACTTGCACTGCAAGTCCTTTCCAAGTTACATATCCTTCCTCCTCTATTTTATTTTGCCTGTCTTTTAGGAAGAGAACACAAAGCCCCTTCCATGAAGGCACCACACAGCCGTGACAAAAGCAGCACATTTAGTTATCCCTCTCATCAGCTCAGGAGGCTTCAATAGCCAGTCAAGTCTGGAGTGCCAGGAAAGCTCTCACTTTTTTACTTTCTGCATGGTCTTATATTTTGACATTCCTGCCTCACTTGTGCATCTCCACTGCAATGAACACTAGATTTGTTGACACATTTGAAAGTTTTAAAATACTCTTTAAATATTTTTAATATATGTTTATCAAGGCACATTCTGTACCACCTTGGCATCCATCAATACTAGCAAATACCTCGCAGTTTTAAGAACGCTCCTGGGCCCCAGAACACAACGGCCTGTGCCGCCAGAGACTGAGGCCGATTCTTGGCCTAAGCCGACTAGCACTACCTGAAACAGCTCTTGGGCATACCTCAAGAGTTAGCCCAGGCCCGACGGCAATGCCTAAAGGCAATTCACATGAGGCCACCTTGTTTTGGTGGACAAGACAGTAGAACAGTGTCAGTGGAGACTGTTGTGGGCAAGCTAGACTCAGTGACAGAACCCTTCTGATACACCGGTACAGACATTGCTTCTGTCAGTCCTGCGTAAGAGGGATGGAGTAGCACAAGCCAAACGTCAGCTCAGACTTTTGAATGCCAGGCTCCTGCACAGTGCTGTAAAAAAGTACAGTACAGTGCAATGCATATAAAGCAGGTAAAGACAAACAAAAATGGCCACTCAGTGTTGCTGTGATGTGCTTCTGTACAGATGTACCAGAGCAGATGAAATCAGAATTTTGTTCTGTGTTATGCTATCAATATTTAATTCTTTGTGTCATTACAACATCTGTCCTTTCTCAGGTACAGCAGAGTAGCAATCTATGGTGTAACATTTTAGTGAAAACATACCTACCAACATACCTGCTTTAGTAGTTTTATGAACATAGGCAGAAGTCCAAAACTTTTCTTTTCCAAACATAGACAAGAAAAAGGCCTTATTGTTCTGCAGTCCTCAGTCAGTACTCTCACCATTCAGATAATTGCTGTGAACCAGATAATCAAATCTTTTTCATAAACTGATCCATTCTAAAATCAGCTCAGATTTTTGATCTGTTATTTCTCCTGGACATCATTCTAAAAATCTCCTTCTTTTAGGGGTAAACTCCTAGTCCAACTCAAATTAGTGACAAAACTTCCATTTGTCTTCGACAGCATCAGGATTTCATCCTAAGTATTAAGGCATAGCCTCTGATAGTAGAAATCAGCACAGTTCCACTAACGTAAAGTGAAAACTAATGCTTAGGATTTGGGGTTACATGCTTCACACAAATTTCACCAGGGAGCATCTAGAGAATCTCCTCATGAAGCTAGCTCAGTTACAATGCTGTGAGAACTTCCTTTAAAAAGCGGTATTACAAAGCAGCAAGTTGTAATTATTGTAACTATTAAGTGAAGAGTTTAGACTTAGAAGCACACTCAACATCTGCTTTTGAACCTGTAGCTGTTTAGAGAGACCAGAGAAGACAGGCTTTGGTCTGTGCCTCAGGCTCTTCTTCATGTTTTCAGTGGTGACAGCAAGTCAGTGCTTATATAGGTAAGAGAAAGGTAAAGAAACCTGCAGCAGAAAGAGAAACTGCACTGACTGATGATACAGTAAAGCACAGCAGATCCGAGACAGTGAGTTATACGTGACTTACAATTTCTGAGCAGTGATGTGGGCGCAGGGGCCAAGAGTAAAGGCTGACGTAACAGAACAGACAGATTAGTGTGCCTTTTTGGGGCCTGATTGCAAGTGCTGGAGAAACTCTGCTAGGGGTCCTCATCACATTCAATGAACCTAGATTAGTAACGGGCCACCTAACCCATTCCTTGTTCTGTTTTATGGTCTGTTAGAAGGATTCCACAATTTGATGGAAGAGGAGGGGGTTGGAAGTAGGAGGTGCTAACATAACTCCCAGGTACTTAAAAGCACACAGGTACTCAGTAAAGAAAGAGTTTGCTAAGAACTAGGAACAGTACAGAAGACATATTTTTCCTTCCTATGTTATAAATGCAGATGAAATAAAAGCAAGTCTCTACCTATTCTTCCACTCTCCAGCACAGTGGAAGTCACTGAAGATAGTAACCTGCACCAGCTGAAATCTGGCCTTAAGACACCAAGAATGACCCAGATCCTGCAGTGATATGAAGGGTTG